>NW_025967603.1:0-7728 GCF_021869965.1 Rhincodon typus | reverse complement strand
CCCGAAACGTCAGCTTTCCTGCTCCTCTGATGCTGCTTGGCCTGCTGTGTTCATCCAGCTCTACACCTTGTTATCCCAGCGCAATTTTAAATCCGGTTAACATCAGGGGTCTGGCGGCACTAAGTGATGGCCACATAGGGCGTCCAGGGAGCCCGTAGGCCGGAGTGTGTGATTCGGGGCTCAGTGAAGGTGGACAGTTGTGTCGGTTTAAAGGTCACAGTAAGGGCCGAGTGCGGGGCTTCAGGGACAGCGGCCTCACTGCCGCCTGGTGTTGTAGCTTTGGATGTGGCGCTTGTTAGAATTATGTCCCACTGAGTCAGAAGCAGTGAGGTTCAAACAGCACTCTCTTTGTTCTCCATCCGCAGCCCAAACCCCAATTGTCCCCACGAACGACTGCTCCCCCTTTCCCCCATGCCTATTCCACCCCCCCAATCCCTATTCCACCACCTCCACCCCCCCATCTCTTCCACTTCCCCTCTGTTATTTGCAGACCAATAGTGATCTTCAATCTCTTCTTTCTCCAGTGTTCCCGCTGAAGTGTGTTGTGCAGCATTATGCCTGGGGGAAGGTCGGCCTGGAGAGTGAGGTGGCAAAACTCGCTTTAAGTGATGATCCCTCCATATCCATTGAGCAAGAGAAACCCTATGCTGAGGTACTTTAGTTCCCTTCACATTGTACAAACAAAATCCAAGGTTGTTGTTTTACATTGGGGCACATGGAGGTCAACTTTCAAAGAGCCTGTGGTGTCAGTAACTCATTTTCTTGGGAGTGAGTGAGCTTTATTTCCCTGCTTCCATGGCAGCTGTGCATTATAATGCTGATACCTCTCTGGCCTCCACCAGTGCTGCTCTGAGCTGGTTACCCAGAGATTATACTTTGGAAGGTTCAGATTTTACCTGTCAGCAGTTGTGCTTGAAAGTTGGGCAGATCTGATGCTAGATAATGTGGGTCATTCACATGATGCCAATCTGTGATGGTGTGCTTGGAGCTCCTTCTTAAGAATAATTAAGTAGGTAGTTAAGGAATGTTCAAATCAACATGACTCAGCAAAATACATTTCGGCTGTCAATTTCAAAGATTTGAACACATAATCTATGGCACTTTTATGCCATGTGACACAAGCTGCATTGCCATTTTTTGATGGGATGTTAAACAGCTCTCTTCAAGAAGATATGTGCAGATGATTTGGCCTTACTAATCCATATTTATCTAATGTTGGTGTACAATTTAATTCAGCCTGTACTCGGGCCAACAATTCCCAACCCAGCAAATACCAATATAAAACTTACTTCAATAATCCCAGAGGTTTGCTCAATGTGCTAACTCACTCATTGACTGGTACAGAAAAGAATTATTCCTCCTACTTAGATATCAGTTCAGCACTCTGTTCTGAATGATTAAGATATGAGAAGCAAACAAATCTGTTGTGTGGTAAATCCTACTTCTTTGCTTTGGCCAACACTGGGCCTCCTACAGTTCATTTGGAAATAAAGGAATGTTGTTAGTTTCAAATGGTAGCATTTATAAAATAAATTTGCCAACATGAAATTATTCCTAACATATTGCAAATTTTGTGGTGTTACCTTGTTAATGAATAACACTTATAGCACGAGAGGACTAAAATGTGTAAAATAATTAAGGAAAATGCAGGAATGATTAGCTGAAAAGTGATTTTTAAACAAAAATTGTTGTGATTTTCTATTAGTTATGGATGGGAGCTCATCCCAAAGGGGATGCCATTATCTGTGACAACAGAATTCCCCAGAAGACTCTTGGGGAATGGATTGCCAAGCATCCTGACTGTTTGGGATCAAAGGTGAAAGATATTTTCCAAGGGCAGCTTCCCTTTCTGTTCAAGGTGCTTTCGGTCAACATTTCGTTATCTATTCAAGCTCATCCAACCAAAGTAAGTGAAGAAGTGGTTAACTGTTTCCAGTCAACTGGGCAAGTATCATGTTACGTAAATTTAGCACTTTGATCTTGGAATTAATTTTTATACATCCGGAATCTTAAAAGAACAAGTTTGTTCAGAATTTGAGAGGAATACTTAGTTTGCCACATATGTCATTTTCAAAGGTTATTGAGTTAATGACAAAACATACTATCAGCAGTGATTTGCATCCCCAAGTGTTGATGCATTTGCTGCCCCACCTGACTTTTAAAGGTGGGAACAGTTGTCTATAAGAAACGAGTTCTTTTGTTTCAGAATAATTATTCTGTTGGGATCTAGCAATGTGAAGAAACACATTCTTCTGGTCAGAAAATACTGAACTGTCAGAACCGGATGTTTGTTCTGCACTAGTCTTAACAAAACCTAATGAATTCTGGTATTTTGTCATGGGTTCCAGTTTGGTCTTGGATAACATTGACAGTTGGATCCAACTGTGGTTATTTTGATGCCTTTTTTTGGGGGACACTAAACACAAATTTAGAGAAAATCATTTCTGTGGAATGGCAAGCTGCTTACTTTGTCACTTTGCCGAAATCAGTGGTTTAGAATGAAAGAGAATGCATTGAACTGTAGTTCACAATGATCGAGCATAGAATTTAGTGTTTCCAAATATGAACCAAATGTTTCCATTTTTAGACCTTTTTGTTTGAAATGTGGTTGATTTATGTAGAGTGTTGATGTGCTCTTCTATTATCTCTGGTACTTTTAATTCCAGCTAAGGATGATTGATCAATTGTATTTAGCTTTCTGCCAGACGCAACTATCCTTAATTTAACTGCTGCAAACTGCCAAGTATAGCTGATTTTCATTAACATGGGCACTTCAAGATAGACTCTTCTAAGTTGAAAATTGAAGTTAAGGCAGTGGAAGATTATATAAATAAAATCTACTTTTGTTTTATAGTTATGAATATGTTACTAACAATTTAGTAAGGATTTTGCTAGAAGTATTGAAGCAGACCACCTCCTACATTATTGGGGCAGAGTGGGGTAAATTTGTGATTCCAACTGTTTAGTCAGAGAGATTGATCCTCAGATTTTGCTACATTTGGAGGGACATCATCCGTGTCTCAAAGCTTAAACATTTTAAAAATATATACATAACATGTTTCTACAGGAATCAGCACTCTATACTGAATTATTAGGAGTTTTATACTGTCTCTTCCTAGATCATTCAGTGCTGCATTAATCATAGTTTAACAAAGCTTGTGCCTTTTTCAGGAACTAGCTGTACAACTGCACACTCAGTTTCCGGATCGCTATCCGGATAAAAATCACAAACCAGAAATGGCCATTGCACTGACTCATTTTGAAGGGCTGTGTGGATTTAGACCAGTGGAGGAAATTATTGGATATCTGAAAAGTAAGAGGATTTCTGACATGTATTGGTAAGAACACTAGGGAATCTTAATCATAGACCTCTGGATTAAACATTGTCCTTTTCCCATATTCTAAACACACCACCTTGTTGTTATGCCATGGAATCTCATGGGCAATGTGCAGTCTTCACACAAGCTGTTATCAGTAGTCTGATTTAGTAGTACTGTTACTTTCAAGACCAAAAGTTGTACTTCAGGGTTCACAAAAGTCTTGAGGACATCTGGGCTAATATATTGGTGTAGTAATACAGAAGGCTGCATTGTTGCTGTACCAATGATTTGCCTATTCTGGTGGACATGAAATATCCTGTCACTGTTTGACAAAATGTTATGCTATTTGTCAGACATTACTAATGCAAGTTGGTTGCTGAATTTACCTCCGTAGATGCTGGGTGTTCATCCTTGAGCTGTAAATAACTTTGATGAATTGAGGATGTTATGAAGTCCTGGATAAACATAGATTCTTTCTATTATCAAATTGTACCCTTACAGCTGGGATATCTGTTTATAACATTAGCACAAATGTTTTCCAAACTCATTGGTTTGTCCATGATTAAATCCAACTTTTAAAAAAAAAAAAAATTGTTTAAGGCCCCTAGTTTTTTATCTTCTGATATAGGTAGACTCTCAAATCTTACTCCGCCTCAGTCTGAAAGCATGATAGATTTTGGAACTTGTGTTTCTTAGCAAGAGGTTTGGACCATGTTAATTAAAATTGGAAAACCTTAAGCCAGTGAACAGGGAACACGTGAAAATCAGTTGCTGTGATTGCAAAGCAGTTTATCTTAATTGCCAGATTGCTGCTGTCATTAATTCACTTCAAATGTATTGGATTTAATGATGCTTTCCTATTTGTCCCCATTTCCTACATCACAAACTATTTGAGCTGAGGAAAAAAAATATAAATAATGTTTGAGGTAACACCAGTTTTGGGTAGCTGGATTTTTGAGACTGTACCTGCATTGTCCTTTTTGTCTCTTTTCCTAATGGGAGTAACTTGTATGGGATCATGACCCCTCATTAAAACAGCACCCTCCAATTCCTTGTGTAAATGGCTATTCTAAAAGTTCAGATATGGATATTCAACAATGTGTGCTCTTTCACTTAGATCTGCCCCTCTCCTCACTTAAGAGTTGCCGTATGCATTTCAAACGTTATTGGTATTACAAACAGGAATTTTGGTTGCTCTTCCCTGTCTCTACTTTCTTAATCCTTTTGAAGTGTTGTACCCAAAGCATTATCTAGCCTTCCTCTTTGAGATGGAAACTGAACAAATGTCTGATCTGCACTGGTACCCTCTTGATGTCTTGAGACACTTTTGCTTTGTTTCAGATGTCCCAGAATTCCATGCAGTGATTGGCAATGAAGCTGCAGAAGCGCTTGAAAATAGCGTTGGTGACCCACGTCAGGTATCTGAGGCTTTGAAGAAATGCTTTACTCGAATGATGAACTGTGAAAAGAAAACTTTTATTGATCAACTGAACATGTTGGTGAAGAGGGTGTTGCAAGAAGGTTTGTTGCGTTAATGATCTGACTGAAGAAAAGAGTTAAAGTCAAATATAAATTAACTTGCAGTCACTGAGATAATGTTCATAGTGCAATATTTCTTAAACAGTTTTGTGTGAGCTTGTTGACATACGGGACTCTTAAACAAATATTTGCATTTTCCTACCAAGTCCCGTCTGTCAGAAATGACTTCAGGCAATTACTTGAAATGCAGTTGTTGGTTGGCAAGTAATGTGATAGCCATTTTACTGCACTTAATATATTAAAATATTAGTAGGAGGAGGCCATTCAGCACACTGGGCCTGCTGCACCATTCAATGAAATTGTAGCTGATTTTCAACGTCACTTTCCATCACTATCCCTGCATCCCTTTGTGTTTTTACTATGTAGAAATATCTCACCCTTGGTCATGAATATTCTCAACAACTAAATCTCCACAGCCCTGTAGCATAGAAAATTTCAAAGATTCATAACCCTCCGAGTAAAGAAATTCCTCATCTCAGTCCTAAGTGGACTGCCTGCCTTCTAGAATCCCTCATGGCAAGATTCCATAAACATTAATAAGATGAATTACTGGGTTGGTATTGGTGAGACAGTGATATTACCTACGACACCATGAAAACTTCCTTCCCTTGAAGTGGTGCTATGTGATCTTCATCCACAGGATTACCAGTGTCTAGATCTCTTACCCACAAGACAGTGACAGTGCTGTCTGTATTTCATTGCAACTGTGCTTAGTTTTGGAATGTGGCTTGAACATTTGAACTGAAAGTGTTACCAAGTGAACCAAGCTGCCATTTAGTGGCTATGACCTATAATTTAAACAACTAAATTCTACGCTATCATTTTTCTTCATATCCCTGCAATATTTGGTCTTTTCCAATACTTATAAAATTCTTTTTTCAAGTTGATATTGAATTATCATTTCAGAGTGCATTGCAATTTGCAATGATTTGCTGCATTAAGAAAAATTCTCTACATCGCCCATCTGGGACTTTAATTATCTTAAATTTGTGTGCTGTTGCTACTGACACTCATCTGATAGAAACTGTTTCTCTGTCTTCTCAAAGCCCTCTGATTTTGAACCTATCTCTTAAAGTTCCTTTAAACTTCTCTGATCTTTGAAGAGCTATCTCAACTTCTGTGTGGTTGCAATTCTGCATAAAGCTGCAGATGCTGAAAATAAACTTATTTAGAGAAATGCTGTAATTGCATAATAGTGAGTTGGCTTTGCAAAGAAAGACTGGTCACTATTTCAGGCATGCCCTTCAATGAGGCTGATAAAGTAAGCCAACTGCAAAAAAAACCTCTGCTTTTTGTGCTTTGAGTTTGTGACATTTTTATGTTTGTGGATTTTAGTGTTTGCCATTCTAATTATGCAGTGCATGCCACAATTCAAAATTAACAGTGACATGTTCTGTAGATACTGCAGGAAAGGACACTACAGGAAGTAATGGCGAGCTCTTGCTACGGTTGCACTCCCAGTTTCCAGGGGACGTTGGGTGTTTTGTCATCTACTTCCTAAACCTGGTGAAACTGCAACCTGGAGAAGCCATGTTTCTGGGAGCTAATGAACCCCACGCTTATCTATATGGAGGTAAGACTTGAGATTTCTTTATAAAATAGCAAGACATGAATGATAAGTTGCAACATTAACTCAATAAATTTTAATGATTTGGTTGCTCAGTGTTTGCATTGTTGTATTATAGGGATCAAATTCTACCCCCTCATTTTGAGAAAAACATAATTGTCATAATTGGGAGATAGTAGAAACTGCCGATGCTGGAGAATCTTGAGGTAACAAGGTGTGGAGCTGGATGAACCCAGCAGGCCAGGCAGCATCAGAGGAGCAGGAAAGCTGACGTTTCGGGTCTGGACCCTTCTTCAGAATTTCGAAGTGGCTGTTTGGCTTGGGCTACTATGGTTACTTTGTCCCAGTTAAAGTGATGGCCTTCATTGTCTGAATGTACAGATGTTAAGGAGAGTTCATCATGCTGTTTTGCTACTAACTGTTGTTCGTATATTCTGATGGCTAGTTTCCTTCCCGTCTGACTGGGACAAAGTAACCATAGTAGCCCAAGCCAAACATAGACATGCGTGGGAATTCCTAGAGGCATGGTTGTCCACCCATACTTCAATCAACAAACATGTAGAATTGGACCTCATATATAAACTCATACAGATTAAAACCGGAAATGCCAGTACTCACCATAACGGACCGTACAGCATAAATTCCAAGCGGAGTAGAATAATATCGCTTCATTGGAGGCTCCACTGATGTCACCTAGCATGGTAATGAAACGTCTGAACAAAAACGAGCCAGCTTGGTGGGCAAGTCAACAACCTCATTTACTGTCCATTCCTACTTGTCATTAAGAAGATGTGGGTGAATTACCTCCTTGAACTACACAATTTATGTGGATTGGATACACCTGCAGTACTGTTAGGGATGGAATTCAGCATTTTTGACCAAGCGGTAGTGAAGCAACAGTGATATAGTTTGATGTGAGGATCTTTTGTGATTTGTAGAGGAACTTGTAAATGGTGGTGTTCCCATGCATCACTTGCCCTTGTCCTTTCAGGTTGCAGGTCTGGAAGGTGATGTCAAAGGAGTGTTGCTATGGTTTCTGCAAAGAATCTTGCAAATATTACACACTGCTGCCACTGAGTCAGTAATGGAGGGTGTGAATGTTGAAGTTGATGTATGGGAACCAGTCACTCATAGCTGTTGAACTATAGTTGTGTATAGCATTGAAATTCTTGAGTGTTGCTGGAGCTGCATTCATCCAAGCAAGTGGTGAGTATCCATCACAATCCTGATCTTGTGCCTTGTAGATGGTAGATGGCTTTGGGGAGTCAAGGTGGGTGAATTGCCACCGAATTCCCAGCCTCT
>NW_025967602.1:20677-25000 GCF_021869965.1 Rhincodon typus | reverse complement strand
CCAGCAAGTTCTATTTGGATTTGTTTGAGATCTCCAGCATCCAAAGTTCTTTATTTATCTGTCTATCAATCTCCATGGATGCATCTCGACCTGCTGAGTTTCTCCATTACTCTCTGTGCTTGTTTCACATTTCCAGTATCCTCAGTGTTTTACTTTTATTAATCAATAGTGCGTTCGCTTTTCATAGCACATGTGGAGGCAGAAAGATACAAAGTCATAAAACTGTACAGCAAGGAAAAAGACCCTTCGATCCAACCCATCTATGCTGATCAGATATCCTAAGTTAACCTAGTCCCATTTGCCAGCATTTGACCAATATCCCTCTAAAGTCTTCCTATTCATTATCCATCCAGATACCTTTTCAATGTTATTATACCTGCCTCTACTACTTCCTCTGGCAGCTCATTCCACACATGCACACCCTCTGCATGAAAAAAAATGCCCCTTAGTTTCCATTTAAATCCTTCCTTTCTCACCTATGCTTTCTATGTTGGACCCCTCTAACCTATGAAAAAAAGACCTTGGCTATTCACCTTATCTTTGCCCCTCATGATTTTATAAACCTCTATAAGGACACCCTCAGCCTCTGACGCTCCAGGGAAAATAGCCCCAGTCTATTCAGCCTCTCCCTATAGCTGAAACCCTCCAAATCCAGCAACATCCTTGTAAATCTTTTCTGAGCCCTTTCAAGTTTCACAACATCTTTCCTGTAGAAGTGAGACCATAACTGAATGCAGTATTCCAAAAGTGCCCTAACCAATGTCCTGTACAGCCGCAATATGACCTCCCAACTCCTACACACAATGCACTGACCAATAAAGGCAAGTGTACCAAACGTCTTCTTCACTGTCCTATTGACCTGGGACTTCACTTTCAAGGAGAAATGAACCTGCACTCCAAGGTCTCTTTGTTCAGCAGCACTCCCACTTACCATTAAGTGTATAGTCCTGCCCTGATTTGCCTTTCCAAGATGCAACATACCACATTTATCTAAATTAAACTCCATCTAGAACTCCTTGGCCCATTGGCCCATTTGATCAAGGTCCTGTTGTACTCTTCGTTGTACACGACATCACCAGTTTGGGTGTCATCTGCAAACTTACTAACCATGCCTCCAATATTCACATCCAAATCATTTCTATAAATGACAAAAAACAGTGGACCCAGCACCGATCCTTGTGGCACACTGCTGGTTGCAGTCCTCTAGTCTGAAAAGCAACCCTCCACCACCACCCTCTGTCTCTTACCTTCAAGCCAATTTTGTTTCCAAATGGCTAGCTCTCCCTGTATTCTGTGTAATCTAACCTTGCTAACCAGTCTACAAAGCGGAACCTTGTGGAACATCTTGCTGAAGTCTGCTTGACAATATTCACAACTCGGCCTTCATCAATCGTTGTCACTTCTTCAAATAATGTGTGCTGCAATGAGTAAATATTTAGTGTAGTTTAGACAGTTGAGACTTGATAAGCTGAAGGACCACTCTTGTGTTCTGTATGCTTCTATATCACGTATCTTCTGTTTCCATATTTTCCAAATCAACCTATTCAGAAATGTTTCTATACACCTGTGGAAGAGGTGAGAAAATAGCTACATTGCAGTAAAGGTAAAGTTACCAGACCATGGGCTACTGTATCATCAGAGGGAGAGAAATAACTGATAGTGTCTTAATGTGAGAGTCACCAGACCTCAGATGAGGGGGGAGAGGAACCCTAGCCAGTGTGGGAATTGAATCCATTGATGGCATTGTCACTCTACATCAGAGACCAGCCAATAGAACTGAAATAACTGCACAGAGGCTGGTATCCTGTCACCAAGTCAGACTTTATTTACATGTGCACTGTACGCTGGCTGTGACCAGACAAGTTTGAGTCCCTGAAGTGAGGGAACTCCGAATGCCTTGTTTAAATCTGTCAGCAAGGGCTCCCTGATTGGCCAAGGTTAATAAACCCAATTAAGGATCTCACAGTCAATGGATCCACCTGGTTCCGATCACTATAGAGGCTAAGCAACCCCTCCCCACTTAGGTGGATTATTCATGGTGACCCCACATGGAGTGGGAATTGACCCCATACTTTTGGCATCACAAACCAGCTGTTGAGCCAACTGACATAAGAATTTTGCTTTAATTAATCAACAGCGAGTTTGCTCTTTACTGTACGTGTGGAGACAGACAAAAAAAGTTGTGCTGTGACCAGTGAATGCGTAATAATGGAACAGAGCAGCTGACTGGATGGGCCAAATGGCCTAATTCTGTTTCTACATCTTACAGAGGAGCTCTTGAAATGTCATAACATTCAAGGCTATGGGGCCAAGTGCTGGAAAGTGGGACTAGTGTAGATTTAGCTTAGATGTGATGAGCCCAAGGGCTGCACTATACGGTTGCATGTTTCTATAGGATGCAGTACTGGAAAGCAGGCGCCAGGAGCAAAGAGACAACGATGTACAGCTGGATGAACACAGCAGGCCAGGCAGCATGAGAGGAGCAGGAAAGTTGACGTTTCGGGCCTGGACCCTTCTTCAGAAACGTTAGCGTTTCTGCTCCTCTCATGCTGCCCGGCCTGCCATGTTCCTCCAGCTCCACACTGCGTTATCTCTGACTCCAGCAGCTGTCGTACCCGCTATCGCCAGGAGCAAAGATGGCGGCGCCCGCTTGGGTCACAGCGGGCAGAGCGCATGCTCGGTTTTGTGTGTGTCTGTGTGTTGGGTTAGGGGCGGGGAAAGGAGGGCGTGTGCGCGTTGACGTCAAGGGCGAAGGGCGGTTTACGTGGCTCCGGCGGCGCGCACGCGTTCTTTCTCGTCGTCTCCCGGTTCCGAGCGGCAGCGGCTGCGGCGGTTTCTCACTCCTACACACTCTTTCGGTCACAGTTATGTTCCGAGCCGCGCTCCGGTACAGCGGCACAGGCCTGGCCGTTTGGAGGCGGACGGCGGCAGCGGCGGCTCCCGGCCGAGGGCATCCAGCAGGTAAGGTCAAAGCGAGCAGGGTGGGTGCCTGTCCCATCCCCCTACCCTTTCCCCTTGTCTGTCACCCCCCCCCCTCACACCCCCGGGGGGGGGGCAGGAGGAGGGTGGGGAATGTTCATGTACCCCTCTCCCCACCGTCCCAGTCACTCTCCATTTATATCCCCCAGTCACAGCTTCCGCCACCGCTCGCTGCAACCCCGTGTCCTTGCAATGACCCGCGCCGCTACTCGAGTCTGGCTCCGGGCCTAGTGACATTGCCAGAGAGGGGGCGGGGGCGGGGGCGGGGGCGGGGGCGGGGGGAGCCCACTGGGATGATAGGGTGCAGGGGTAGTTAGGCAAATGGGTTTCTAATTTTTTTTTTAAAAGGGCAAGGTAAGGATAAATACGCTTGTAGTGCTGTGGAAGGTGGGAGTAAGTGGGATTGTGGTGGTGGAGGGGATAAGGAGCAAATTGATGCTTTTCGAGGGAGGGGGAATAGATATTAGGATTGAGGTGTGTTTGGTGAAGGGAGGGGTTGCAAGAAATGAGGTGTGTGGAGACAGGGAGCAAATTATAGAGTTCCCTGCAGTGCGGAAGTGGGCTATTTGGCCCATTGACTCAACACTGATCCTGTGGAGAGCTCCCACCCAGACACCCTGCACGTTCCATGGCTCATCCCACTTAGCCTGTATATCCCTGGACACTATGGGCAATTTAGCACGTCTAATCGACCTAACTTGCCCTTCTTTGGACTGTGGGAGGAATCCCACGCAGATGGGGGGAGAATGTACAGATTCCTCAGACAGTGGAATCAAACCCAGGTCCCTGGTTCTATGAAGCAGCAGTGATAACCACTGAGCGACCATGCTACCCTTGTGCTGATAGAGGGGGAATAGAGATTAGGGTGTGTGTGAAAGGACAAATTAGTCGGGAGGGGTACATAGAAGTGTATAAATGGGGAGGGGTAATTAGAGTAGACTAGGAGTTGAAGGGAACCTGCATAGGCCCTTGCATCATGTGTACTGTCACTTCTGAGCCTACTGCATTCGCTTCCTCCTTTTACACTCAGTTTTAACGATAAAATCTATCTCTGTCTGTGGTTGAACTATTCTGAAGCTTACAACATTTATGTTGAACTTAAAGCAATCTCCATTTCTTTAATCCTAATTAAATTGCATTAGGAAAGGAGGTAGGATTCAAAACTACTAGGAGTTTTCAGCCTCTTCAGTATCACAATGCCTTCATCTTATGCTACTTGTATTCCGTTATTTTGGATTTAGCCACACTCCCTTAATTACTTTGTAACAAAAACTAGTTTTGCTTCCACTGTCCAACATCCATTTTAGGAACAGGTATTTGATGCACATTTAAAGTACTTAAATT
>NW_025967602.1:0-20277 GCF_021869965.1 Rhincodon typus | reverse complement strand
TTAGATGTGCAGGAAAGGATGACCCAAGGTCACTTCGGGATGTGTGTTTGCACATGTAGTTGGGGATTTAAAACAAAATTCATTCTACTTCACTATACTTGAAAAGGGTAGCTGCCACAACAAAGTGTTGAAATGTAGATTGAAAATGATCAGTCCAGTCTTGATTTGAGAAACCAGGAATGTTCCTCCATCCCCCTTGCCCACTTCCCTTCTGCCTTGTCCACCTCATGTCCACCACACTCTTTACTGTGTCTCCTCCCACTAGCCCTTCCCGAATCCATTTCCTCCTGCCCACGCCCCATTTCTTGTCTATATCCTCGCCATCTGCTCTAGTTTATCCCTCTGTCTCCACATGCCCTCCATCTCCATCTAGGAGTGAATGAAGACTGCATTTAGCTTTGAGGGGCATATTCGAATTATCAACTTCATTGTGCTTTTGATTACCACTTGTCTAGAAGGTTTATTTCCTTGACCCTCCTGGGATGGGAAGAAGCTACAAAAACAGTTATTCAGATGCAGATAATCCCAAGGTGTCTTGATAGAGTGTATCCTGAGAGGATTCTTCCTCTTACGGTGGAATATAAAACAAGGGGCCACAGTTTAAAAAGAATTCTTCCGTTTAGAATAGTTGAGTAATTTCTTCCGAGGGTCTTTATCTACGGGGTTCTCTTACTCTGAGAGCAGTCAATGTTGGAATGTTTTTCAGACTGAATTGGATGAAGGTTATAGGAAATATACTGGAAAGTTGAGCTGATTTCACAATCATGGTTCAGTTAAATATTGGGACAAGCAGGAAGAGCTGAATGGCTAAATCATTTATATTTTTCTGAAGAAAATGGTTGAATTATTTATGACAAATTGTCTGACTGTTTGAATGCAGTGGATGTGGAGTATTGAGTTATCCCATTTTGAATATATGTAAACGCTTTTCGAATGTGGGTTAATGTCTGCTTTCATTTCTAGGATATGGATTTGAATTTACCCTTGAATTAATGGCTTTAGAGTTTGAGGTTGTAAACATGGAGTAAAATCATTTTGAAAAGCTAATCCAGTTCCTGACGGCCTAGGCTTGAAGCAATTTGCACACTTAAAAGCCTGTAATTAGTTCTAAACTCAAATATGTCGTGTTTTAAGATGGTTTAGACATATTGATCAACATGTCAGCTACAGCTGACTTCGCTGTCACTGATCTAAGACCCCACAAGTGAGAGGTTAATTGCAGAGCAGCAGTTGTTGGTCTATTGTCAAATTGGAATATGCAAATGGTATGTAGTTTCATGAATCCAAAGTCAATGAAGTGGTATCTGCATCTGGCTTTTGATTTAGTTCCAACAAATTTGAGAGGTATTCCTAGGCCTGTAAATCTCAGACTCTGTGATAACCGAGAAGGTCTCAAAGATCAACCTCTTAACACTGCATTTAATGGTCAGAGTGATGATCGGAGGTTGTTCTGATGTTGTCACTCAGCACTAGAAAGGAAAATGTTCCATTTGCCTGTTCCTGATTACCAAAGAAAACTGGGTAATATGAGCAAATTGAGCGATGTTTTGTAATTTATTCAGTTTCCTGCGTATGGTGGTCCATCAGTATCTCAACCTGCTGCAAAGTATTCTTTGAAGAGTATTCTTATGTAGTGTTTTTGAATTTGCCAGAGAGCAATCAAGTTTTGAACCAACTGGATGTGAATGAGTGAAACCTTTTGGTTACTTTTGTGACTGGTTTCACTTTAAGGAAACTGCTGTTCAGTTCTGGGAAACTGCTTGTAGGCTTGGCTCTGTGAATGATTAATCACCAAATGGGCAGTGTGCGATGAAAGCAAACTAAGACTAAGTTTAGTGTCACTCAACTTCCTGCAATCTAGCAGTCAAGATGAAACTAAATCCGTGTTGTTTACAATAAGATGACTCCAATAGGTGCCAAACAGATTGTTATTTAATGTGAAGGCAGTGTTTGGAAGGACTTCTGCTTGGCATGCCAAGCAAATCTTTGACAGCTTTGCAGTTACTATTGTTTTTAAAATGGTGTACTTTTCTCAATTTGCTTTGATTTCCTTTCAGTCTTGCTTAACATACTTGCAGTTTAGTCAGGTAGATGTTCCTTTATTCCTTTGCACAGCATTGAAGCTGGAGAGCTTGGAGTACAAAGAATTAACTACAGAAATAGCTTCCTGTTTTTGGTATAGCTGTCTCTGGAACTAGCAGCGCACTGTCTTACCTCACGTTCGCCCATCTTGCCCACATTATTTCTTCCTTTCAAATGAAAATTGTTTTTGGCTTACTGTTGGCTCTGTGTTTCACAATTTCCTGTCTCTAGTACACCTTTTTAGTGGAGTGCTACCACAATATAGAATGGTATAGCACTGTACTGGCCCTTTGGCCCATCATGTCTGTACTGACCCTGATGCCATTCTAAACTAATTAAATCTGCCTTTGTGTGGTCTGTATCCCTCTATTCCTTCCCTGTTTACATGTGTAAAAATTTGAATTGACCTGATCAGGGGTATTATGACACACCTTTGGAGGAAGTGGGACTTGAACTCAAAGTTCCTGGTTCGAAGGCACGAACGTTAACACTGTGCCGCAAGAGCCCTTTGTTAATTTTGTAGTCGTTTGACTGTTAGGCTAGATGTTCATGTCCTTTTAAGTGATGTCACCTAATAATTGGCAAATATTACACCAATTTAATATTTTTTCTCCTTTCCTTTAGTGAAAGATTGGATCTAGACAGTGTCCTGTATGGCTCTTAGCATCTTATTTGACCCTCAGCTGAGTTGCCAACCCTCCTAACCTTCCTTAAGGTTGTCTACCTCCACATCTTTAAAGTCCATTCTAAAATTATTGTGCTTGTTTATAAGTATCCAAGGCTTTTGCATCCTTGTGTGATGTTTTCCGGCTTAGTGTTCCTCGAGATGTCTCCACTCTAATCCTGACTGCTTGCATATTCAGGTGTAATTGCTTCACTATTGGCCTTCTCTCCTCCTAAGAGCTTGCTTAAAACCGACCTGTTAGTGCTGTTCAAATATTTGTGATTGGATGTCAGATTTTGTATCGTATTCCTGTGACAGGCCAGGTGAGGTTTAACTGTTTAAGATACTGTGAAAATGCAGTTTGTTTCTTCATACTCTGAGGTCTTATTGATGTTATGACATGGTTATCAAAGTATTGCAGAGGCAATGCTTAGATATGCTTGGACATTTACTGTATGTCATGGCTTTCCAAATTTGGGATTTGGCCCCAGCTGGGGTTGCAAGTTCTGACAAAGTAATGGTCACGGTGGAAGGGTAATAGCGCAGTGGTATAACTGTTAAAACCAGCAGGTCCCCTGTGCTGTACGTTGTTAGTGAAGGGCTGCACCAATTTTGAAGCTTCGAAATGGGTGTCGTGGTGGGGAAGAAATTGGTTGGACTGTCGGTGGAAGAACAGAAAAACAAAGGTTTGCAGCCATGGTACGTACGAAACAGCCTCCAAGCACTGCAGTGCTGCGTTTTCAGTGCATTTTTTTGTGGGGCGTGTCGTGGCAGTCAAGGTACTTTTCATCAAGTGAAAGCAGGAGTAGATAAGTTAGCCATGGTTTCCAACTGTGGAACCATATCTTGATGTTTTATATCCAGGACATTGCTTTTACTGTCTTGAATTCTCTGGTTGAGCTACTTCTGATCACCTGAATGAGATTCGACCCCCAACACACTACATCACTTACCTCGTCCTTCATTTGAAAATATTACAGTTTTACTCTTTTTATTTTCACATACAGCTGTTATTATTAGGAATCAGTTTCTAATGCTAATATTCCTGATCCTGAGCTTTCCAGAAAATTTTGTTCCTACACCTTTGGTGCTGAACTAACATTGGCCCTTTAAACTTTAAATGTTCACTTAAAAACAAAAGAGAAACAATTTCTCCAGTGCATCAAGTTCATAACTTGGGTTAGGAGAGGAGGCCGAGATTATGAACTGACTTCGACTGCCTACTTCAATTATCACATTCTGCTATGATACACTTCTTAACAGGTTAATTAAATTTTCAAACTAATTTGAGAATGCTTAGCATTAATTTAGGTCACTGCTTGGATTTTAATAATTCATTTGTATCTTTGCATCTCCATGTTACTATTAGTTGATCATTTTGGAAAGCTTGAAACTACTGTTTATAATAGTATGAATGTCTGAAATATCTTGATTTACATTTTGAAAAGTGGAGGACTGGGAAGAATTGCTAATTTGTATTGAATTGGTGTTTATTTTTGGAGGCCGGTGAGGTAGTTGGACCGACGTAGCATGTTAATATTGTTTTTTTTACAGCTGCCCTGGCTTCACGCTGGTATTCACATGGCAAACATGAAACCGATGAGGAGTTTGATGCTCGTTGGGTGACATACTTTAACAAGCCTGACATTGATGCCTGGGAGCTCAGAAAAGGTAAGTAAATCGGCGCAGTGGATGCATAATTAAATTCATGACCTTAAAGCAAGAATGTTTCAATTTCATAGGTCAGGTCCATCAAATTTTAATGAGCTCCTATCTTTGCAAGACTGATGGCTAAGCAATTGAAGGTATGCACAACTTCCAGCATATCTCTTGTCATGCTGTTTTTTTAATACAAACGTGGTTAATGCACAATAGATGCAACAGAGTAAGTGAGATGCCTTGAATCTCCATTCTCATCTGCTATGCCAGCTCGTAACTGAGCACAGTCTTTCAAATCAGTAGTAAGAGTTGCCACATCTTTGTGTTTCCTAACTGTAGTAATGCTTTAACTTAATAAAATATTGAAAGTTTGAAATTCAAACAAAAAACTGAATTCATAATTTTCCCAGCTATGTTTAGGCTAACATGTCATTTGCCAAACGTTAGGCAAAAAATTGTTTCCTGTATTTTAGCAACTTTCAATGTTAAAGAACAAATATTAATTGTTTCTTAACTCAAAATGATCAAGAACGAGGAGGGCACAGATTTATCGATGTGCAAAAGTAATAAATGTCCTGTGAGAAGAAACATTTTAATGTAGTGAGTAGTTTAGGTCTGTATGCACTTCCTGGAAGGATAGTGGGGGCAGGTTCAATCAAGGCTATGTGCAGTGTTAGGGAGAAAAGATCAGAGAATGATATGAAGTCATGATATTCATTCAGGGCTGAATGGCCTCCTGCACTATGGTGTTTCCTTTTCCTTAGTTGCTACTGTACTGTTTTTAAACTTCAATTTATTCGTAGTGGTTGAAAATATTTGTACACGTTCTATACTTGAAATTTGACATTGCTTTGCTTTGAAAATCAACTGTTTTGTATAACCTGTTCTAGTAAATGTGTGTTTTAACTGACAGGAATGAACACCCTTATTGGATATGATCTTGTACCGGAACCTAAAATTCTCGATGCTGCTCTGAGAGCGTGCCGTAGGTTAAATGATCTAGCTAGTGCAATCCGCATCCTAGAAGCAGTAAAGGTCAGTGGAATTGAAACTCCTTTTTCCAACATTCTTGTCTATTTTGTAAACTTGAAGACTGAAGGTAAAAATGATGCAGTTTCAATTACTGAGTGAAAGCAGACATGTTTGCCTTCTGGAGTTGAAGCTTTCTGACTATTAACCATTTTGAAAGTGCAGCAGATGTTTTTCCAGTTCAGGTATGTATTGTTAACAACTGTTGATTATCAGTCTAGGTTTTAAGACTTATGGCATGAGGGTGTTGCTGGCAAGATCACTACTTGTTACCCATCTCTGCTTGTCTTCAATTTGAATGGCTTACTAAACCATTGCAGAGGGCTGTGTTAAGCATCAGTCACATTGCTGTGGATGTGGAGGCTCATATAGGCCAGACCAGGTAAGAATTGCAAGTTCCTTCCCTCTAGGACATCAGTGAAGCAGATGGACTACTAGAAAATTCACTCATACTTGCATGGTTACTGTTACTGAGACTAGCTTTCAATTCCAGATTTCATTACCTGAATTCAAATTTCACCAGCTCCTGCACTAGGTTGAATCCATTGTCTGAGAGCATAAGCTTAGGCCTCTAGATTACTCCTCAGTGATCTATGACAACATCACCTCCTAAACCCTTGTTGTCCTGCAAATTCCTAAACACCCAGGTGCTATATAAATGCAAGTTGTCACATTCCTGTGACCTTCATATGCTGTTGAGTACTCCCACTCCAAGGTGGACTGTACTGTTTTTCCTGCCTAAGGGTTTCTTGGGTTTCCCCCTTTTGGCTCCTTAACATCAGCTGTCATCATGAAACCATGATAGATATTCTTCTCTCTTTTGCCTCTTTCCTCCCACAGCACTGCCCAAAAAAACTGGTACCTAAGCCATGCTAGAGAAATAATTAGAGATTCTGTAAATTGAGATTGTCAGTTGGAAGTCCTGCTTTGATATCAAGCAAAGTTATAGCCCTCATCCATTATGTAGGATTCCTTAAATGAATTGTTAGTTCACTACACCATTACCTGACATCAGGTAGCATTTTAACATGTCACCTGTTACACTTGCTGTTGAAATAATGTACTCTTTCGTATTGTTGCATTAAAGCTTCTCTTAAGCCTATCGGTGAGAGAGATCACAAGAAAGAAAATCAATCTTGTATAATGATTATAATAACTTATTTAAGGATAATAAATCCTAGAGTCCATTGTGAAAGACTTAATGGTGGAGAACTTGGAAAAGTGTGTCAGAATTGTACAGAATCAGCATGGTTTTGTGAAAGGAAAATCATGCTTGACAAACCTATTGGAATTTTTTGAGTATGTAACTACTGGAATTGATGGTGGGGAACTACTGAATGTGGTTTGTTGGGACTTTCAGAAGGCTTTTAGCAAAGTCCCACAAGAGATTAGTGTGGGAAATTAAAGGGCATGAAATTGGGGTGATGTATTGAGATGGATAGAAGACTAGTTGGCAAACAAGAAACAGAATAGGGATAAATGGGTCATTTTTTTGAATGTTAGACAGTGACTAGTCAGGTTCCACAAGGATCAATGCTAGGACCCCAGCTATTCAAAATATAATGGTATGTGGCCTTCACAGCAAGAAGATCTGAGTGCAGGAGCAGGGGTGTCTTGCTGCAATTAGACAGGGCCATGGTCAGACCAC
The DNA here is from genome assembly GCF_021869965.1 of Rhincodon typus. Taxonomy (NCBI): domain Eukaryota; kingdom Metazoa; phylum Chordata; class Chondrichthyes; order Orectolobiformes; family Rhincodontidae; genus Rhincodon; species Rhincodon typus. The sequence goes on along the minus strand of NW_025967602.1, from coordinate 13,195 downwards.
ACCTGGAATATTGTGTGCAGCTTGGCTTCCTTTATTTGAGGAAGGATGCTCTTGCTTTAGAGGGAGTGCTGCAAAGGTTAACCTGACTGATTCCTGGGATGAGGAAAGGTCGAATTGGTAGGATTATACCTGCGAATTCAAATGAATGAGAGGGGATCTCATAGAAACCTACAAAATTTAACAAGACTAGACAGGTTGAATGCAGAATGGATATTCTTAATAGTGGGGTGTCCGGAACCATGGATCACAAGTTTCTTCACTCAGAATTATGAACCTGTGGAATTTGCTACCACCAAAAGTAGTCAAGGCCAAAACATTGAATGATTTCAGAAGGCAGTGGAAGACACCTGGGGCTAAAAAGATCAAAGGATATATGGGAAATGTGGGAATGGACTGTCGAATTGGATGACTGGCGTGATCGTAATGAGTGTCAGACTGGGCTTGAAGGGCTGAGTGGCCTGCTCCTGCTCATTTTCAGTTTAAGTTATCCCTTGATGCCCATTCTTGCCTGCTCTTCCTGTATCTTAGCAGTGTCCCTGTCCACCTCATTGCGACTGCCCGTGTCTTTACTCATTATTACTCCTCCTGGCTTTCTTTTGCTGTGCTTTTATAAGCTGCAGCCTGCCACCCTCCCCAGTACTTTTATACCCTGTCACGTTCATCCATCCGCACTACCCCACACTGTCACTTTGCTGTGATACCCCAGAACAAAAGTTGTGGTCCAGTTTAACCACGATCTAATTGAATGGCAGAACAGACTCGAGGGGCTAAATCTGTTCCTGTGATTCTATGTAACCAACTTCCAGACGCCACCTAGCTATGCTAATTTCAGTCAAGTAGCAGCACACAATGATCCCAATCTAATTCAAAACACGAATGATGAAATATTTCCTTCACTTGAGTTTCAACATGGAGGAATTTGATCATTAACATACTTAAATCAATGCTGTGTTAATTTATTCTTTCCACACCTACACTGTAGGGCTTGACTACTAAAATCCCACTAAAATGTTAACAATACTGTGTGCAACAAATGCAATTTGACTTGAATCACTATAGCTTAGTGTGTGATGAAATCCTTTTCAGCGTTTCAATTTTAAACTAATGGCATATAGGTGTTGGTCCTTTTTTGTGAAGGGCATTCATATTTAACTAAGTCTTTTCGGAGACATGACTTTAAACCAGTGTTAGTGCAGATGACTGAAGTCATCCTAGCGTATTTAATCGAAGCTTGTTTATTTTGGAATGTTATATAACAGTGTGAAAAAAGCCATAAATTTAGCAGAAGATAGGATGAACGAATTTTTTCAAAATTCAGTTAAAAGCTTCTGAATTCACTTCAAAGGAGATCTGACTGAAGTCCGATGTAAGAATTTTCCCAAAAGAAAGGAGTTTGTTCACTTAAGTGAAAATGTGACCTCTGTTTAATGGTTTATTCTGATAGCTTTCAGACCAGGAGTGTTTAATTAGAATCTAGAAATAGATTGAAGGTTGAGAAAGTCTAAAATCTCAGTTGAGAATCAAAAGAGAAACCTTTGCAGCTGGACTGAAACTGGGAAAAAGCTTTAAGTCATCCTACAGATTTAATATTGAAAGGAAATTTCTGTGGATTTTCATTAACCTAAAAAGTGGCATTCCGGAAGTAAGTAGGATTGTTTTGCCAGGTGTTTGAAATCTTTAAAGCTGTCAGATGAGAGAGTTCATGTTGAGTCTAGTGACCCTATTTTCTCTCCACAGATGCTACTAGACCGGAGTTTCTCCAGCACTTTCTGGCTTTGTTTCGTATCTCTAGCATCTGTAGTTCTTTGTTTTCTGTCAGATGTAGATAGCTTGTTTTGTTTTATATTAAAAAAAAATTATTTTAAAACCAAGCCTGAAGTCTGGCTTGTATTCAATGAAAGGCAGTCTGTTTCTAAATCAAGGTATGATCTATCAAACCTGTTTTCCATTCTGCGATCTGATCGTCAACTGAGAATCCGATATGATCATAATAAGTGGCCCTGTTATGTTGTATGTAACATGGATAGAAGCAATATACTTCCTGAAGAAGTGGGGTGAAAGAGGAGTCACATCCAAAAGTAATCATGTTTTGGAGAATATTGTTCTCTGTCATGCCACTCTCAATTAAACATGAGCTAAGATTCTTTGAGGTTGAAAAATTGGCATCCTCGCCTGACCTACCTGTGACTCCAGTCCAGTGTAATGCAGTTGATGTTTGTCACCAGCCCAATGAGAGATGAGTCATAAATGCAATGGTGCCACAATAGCCCCACACCGAGAACAAATTAGTGAGAAATCCATATGTACATTGATTTAAACAATGTGTCCAAAAAATCTCCATTAATATTTGTGACCAACATTTTCTCTTGCGCATGCACTGAAAATAAACTCCTTGGTCATGTAATCATTCATTATACTCCCATGGCTGGCAGCAATTCAAAAGTAATTATTGATTTCTCATCCCCAAGAACGCTACAAGATGCCGTATAAATGCTGATGCTGTAATTTCAGTGTCTCTTCTATAATTTATGGAGTATTATTGCTTCACCAGCTTATGCTTTTAATAGTAAAGCTTATGTACAATCCCATTGCCCAACGACTTCATTCCTTAAAGAATTTGCAATAAGAAATTGGGAGAGTTGGTGCCAGTAGACTTGGCCTAAGGGCTTCCTCCTGTAATAATTCTTTGATTTGACATTGATGCTATAGAGCATAGATAATTGTTCAACAGACTTTAAATATTTTCATCTCTCCTCCAAGACCATAGCTATAGCATCTCATGGGTTCTACAAGACATTGCTCATTGTGTATCTTATTGCTGGTTAATGCTAGAAATGGATGGTTGCTGATGCCCTGGGTTAATGCCATCTTATCAGAAGAGAGAGAGTTTGTGTGTTAATTCAGATAAGATCATTTCAAATCTTTTGAATTCATCTTGCTCTTTTGGAGGTGGTGGGTGGCTTTTAGTCAGGGTAGGAGAACTTGTTCTGAAACTGAAACTATCTGCACTTAAGCAAGTGAATTACTGGTGTGATTAAATGACTGCATTGGTCTGCTGTCTTGCTACCAAGAATTCATTTTAACAGTTCCAACAAAATACTACATGCAGCTGGCTGTAAATGTGATTCCTTGTACTTTTCAGGACAAAGCTGGCCCACACAAAGATATCTATCCTTATGTTATTCAAGAGCTCAGGCCTACGTTGACTGAACTGGGTATTCCAACCCCAGAGGAGATCGGTTTAAACAAATTATAACGTTCTACCTGGTGAGTTTACAGCAGAATCTTTGTGGCCAATTTTAGAGTTAGCTGACAAATTATGATGCCTTTGATTTGTCAAGTAAAGTATTTGTACGACAGCCTTGAAAATAGAATCTGGTTGTCTTCTGTAAGATTTACAGAAGCAGTGAAATACAGGTGTCAATGAACAACAATTGTGGAATTGTCACTTTATTCATTGTTTGTGTATTTTGCAACAAAAGGCTTACTCATTTTTTTACGTTCTATGTTTTTCTGATGTCAAGCAGCACTTTCTCAGCTTTGTTAGCATTGACATTTAGGATGCTTGCTCTGTTGTGATGGTACTCGTCTACTGTTCATTTGGACTGACTCTATCGATGTTTTGGAAATTTCACTACACAACTTCATTTAAGTGCTTGTCTATGGAAAAAGACTAATGTGAACTAAATCCTCTCTTTCCCCCCCCCCCCATTTGTCTTGAAATTGAAATTCCTGTCATCTTAAATGAGAATGAAACTGGTGGACTCCTTCCATTCTTTAAAACAAAAGCACTGCACGTTTTTTTGCTTTGGCTAGTTGTTCTCACCCTGTAAAGCACAGCTTTTGAAAAGGTGCCTTACTCACCCTAATACTTTTACCAAGTTGTGACAATGTGACATCTAATTTGAGGGTGCACAACTGTTCAAACTGTCTGCTTTTCCATTAGATCCACAAAAGAAATTAATTAGAGGTTTCTTTCTCAAATTCCAAAAGCAAGTACACCATATGACTGAGTTTAGTAGCATCTCTTGTGCTGCTGGAGAATATCAGTTTGAAATGTAACCAACTACGTTGGATCTAGCTGCGCATTTTCCTTTAAATGTCACAAACTGTAAAAGCGTCAATCATTCTTAACATTCAGGTAGTTGAGATGCAAATATCATTCTATAAAATCATTTTCCATTGGTGGTGTTATAATTTGTAACATTCAACAGCCTGCTCTTATTTAGGGGTGGCACTTTTAAGTATTTAGTGCCCAGTACCTATTGCTTCATGTTGCTGGTGCATTTCCTAGAACAGCAACCTATTGTGTCCAAGCTACTTGGAAAACATTTGCCCACCAGTCACTCTCTGGCCAAAACATGAACAAATGAATGTGCTTACGTTTAAGACCATATTTTTGCATGCCATTTGACTTTAACAAGTTAGCATTATTGAATGGATCCATTGTCTGATCTGTCTTCTTGACTATTTGAATCTGATCCGTTTTCTTTCTCTTCAGCAAAGAGAAATAGAGCTTGAGTAAATCCAATCCCAGTCAGAGGTAGCAAGAATGTGCAGTTTAAAGGATTTACTTTCATGTCTACTAGAAAAAGTATTATTTTTTATATTCTGACAAATCCATGAGATAATCTGCAGGATTTTTCTTACTGACATCTGAGGCATTTGACGTAGGGCATATGTTCAGGGAGATGGGTTATGTACAAGCACAAAGGGTGAGCTGCTAATATTTTTAATACGTGGTACATGAGCTCAAAGTCCATCTGTTTTTATTCTGAACCCTACCACCACATTCTGCAGTGCTTGTACTCCTATTAATGTTGAAGCTTAACCTGTGAGGAAAGTATCTGTTGTGGACATATTCTCCATTCTGTGCCATCAGCTGGCAAGTGCTAAAATGCCCTCCCTAAATCTCAAGTCTCTCCTCAAAACCTGCCCGGTCGTGCTTGATCATCGATGCTAGAGTCGCTTAACTTGAGCAAACTGTCTGATACCATTCTAGTGAAGTAGCTTGGGTTATTTTACCATATACTAGGGCACTATTTAAAAATGCCGATTGTAAATGGAAGCAGTGCAAAGTCTGATTTGACTTCTCACCTGCCTATTGAGATGAGTGATTTGAGCATTGAGTTGACCTGTATTCAATATTATGGGCTGACAAAGTTTCTGGAATGAATCTAATCTTGTGTAATCTTTTTCTTCCAGATGGTTTTCAGACCTTCGTCCATTGTGATTGTACATGATGCAAGATGCAACCTAAAATATTACTTTATTGAACGTTTAAAGTTTGTTCTGTCACATGCATTATGCCTACCTGTGAACTTAATTCAATAAAGAATGGGATTAAACACTTAGTGCTAACCAGTTATTAAACAAATGTGTGTAAACGTAATTGTTCCAAATTCACCTTTGGACTACCAGCAGTGCCAGGTAATTCCAGTCTCAAGTACCAGCCTTTTGAAGTTCATGGTGTTCATGCCAATACAGATGCTGATTGCAGTGATGCTCATGTCAGGAGTGGCTTTACTGAAATTACATATTGCTGCTGAGAGCCTGGCCGTTCAGTAAATTGATTGAATTTGATTCTACAGCAAACTGGATTTCTTTTCCAGCCGTTTATATTTGGGCCTAACTCCTTATTCAGCATGTATTTGTACCCAAGGTTTAGACTGAGACTGTAGTGTCCTAAATAACTGCTGCTTCCTCTCCCAAACAGAGAACCCATACTTGCAAGTGATGATTTTCTTTGAATCCCCACTAAGCTTCAAGAAATTTAATGTTACATGACAGCACTGCTTGCTCTTGGCTTTGACTGGAATTGTAAAGTGAGGGAATTAAAGTGATCAACTTGTAACTCATGATATGGCAACGCAGCCACTTTTGAAGTTGCATTTTTTACAAAATCAGATTAACGCTTTCTCCAATTTATTGCATTGGCTATACTGCTTAGATTTTGAATTCAGTGCATTGGTAATTCCTTAAATTATTTTTCAATAAAAAATTAAATAATTAAATAATTGTCTCTCTGAAACATATTGACCAGCTGAATAGGAAATAAGGTGTGGTTGTAACTATTAAAACATTGCCTACTTGTAGAGCTGGAGGACAAAATGAATATTGTCTTTGAACGTTGAGAAAGCATCAGTTAACCTGCCTTAATCTATTTTTCAATTCTTAGGCTACTTTGCAGTACCTAATGAATGTATCTATCTTTTTATGTAACTGTTGAATGCTTCACACATCAGTTTGCTACCCAAAAGGAAACCTCTTAAAGCTTGGTCTTGTGGGAGGGGGTGAAAATGGGACTGTGGTCTTGTAGGATAAGCCATTTGGCCTGTCTTGTGCTATCTCTTTTCGAAGAGCTATCCATGGAGTCTCAGTGGCATATATTCCTCCATAGCCTTGCAAAACTTTCCACTTCAAGTATTTATCCAGATCTCTTTTTGAATAATGCTATACAGTTTCGATCACCCTTTTAGCAGATCATTCCAGACTTTAACTTGCTACATTTACAAAAAAAAGTTACTCCAGTCATCTGAATCTTCAGTCTATGACTTTAAATTTGCCCTCTCCAGTTGCAAACCTTGCTGTCACTGAACAATTTTTTCCTTGTTTACACCAAACAGTGCAGATTTTGAACACCTTTATCTAATCCCTTTGTAACTTTTTCTGCTGATAGTGCAACTCCATTATAATTGAAGTTCCTTTCTCTGCTGCTATCCTAGAAAATATTTTGTGTATTCTGTGATACTTAACATGGCTGAAAATTGTTGAAGTCTCGCTCAGTTCAAAATCATTCAAATTAATTTTGAAACTGATGTAGATCAAATGCAGAATATGTTCTTGTATTCAAAACACACTTAACTGCAAGTTAAATCTCATGCTTTGTTTTATGGTCGCCATCTCTTAATGTTTGCTTAATTTGACTTGTGACTTATTTTTGAGATGGTGGTTAAATGATATAAAGGAATATTTTTAAAATTGTTTTAAAGATTGTCACAGGTTTTGAAATGCCTTGGATGAATCCTGTAATGTTGGTCCCCTAGTACACTACCCTTAATGAATTATAGACTTGTGTCCCCAGGGACTCAAGTTAAATTGATCACTATAGTGGAAATTTGCAACTGAGCAGAAAACCCCATCTTGCAATTCTGTTACAATCATGGTTGACTTGAATTTTTTCCCCAACTTCTGTTTGTAAGTATTTCTTTTTCTAACCTCTATTCACAACAGTGCTACAGATGAAATCGCTTTGTGTTTGGAGACAGTGTTTCCTGGTATCAATAGAGAAGTGTTTTTGAATTTTTGAGGTAACACTTACAATGGAGTTGTGGATTCATGAGCTTTATCACAGTCATAGAGTTGTACAGTACAGAAACAGACCCTTTGATCTAACTTGTCCTTGCCGACCAGGTATCCTAAATAAGTCTAGTCCTATTTGCCAGCATTTGGCCCACGGCCCTCTCAATCCTCCTATTTGTATACCCATCCAGATGTCTTTTAAATCTTGTATTTGTACCAGCTTCTTCCTCCATTGGCAGCTTGTACGATACACGCACCTCTCCCTCTGTGTGAAAAAGTTGCCCCTTGGGTCCCTTTTAAATCTCTCCCCTTTTGCTGTTAACCTCTGCCCTCTAATTTTCCCCACCCCAGGGAAAAGACCTTGTCTATTCACTATTTCCATGCCCCTCATGATTTTACAAACCTCTGTCAGGTCACCCCTCAGCCTCTGCCACTCCAGGGAAAATAGCCCCAGCCGATTCAACCAAATTTCACAACATCCTTCCTATAAAAGGGAGACCAGAATGGCATGCAGTATTCCAAAGGTGGCCTAACTGATATCCTGTACAGCGGCAACATGACTTCCCAATTCCTATACTCAATGCACTAACCAATAAAGGATAGCATACCAAATGCTGCCTCCACTGTCCTATCTACCTGCAACTCCACTTTCAAGGTGTTAAAAGCTGAACGAAATCTCTTGGTTTTTTTTCGCCTGAAGCGGTATATATGCAAAATAATCCCAGCACTGGTCTGAGTTTGCATAGAATGATGTGGCACAGGAGGAGGTCCATTGTGGTTTTGCCATTTCCATGATTGTTTCCATTTCAATCTGCTCTTTGTCAGGGCTGTGGAGAAAGTTTCTTCTTCGTGTATTTAGTACATTGAAATGCTTAAAAACACCTTAAAGAGGAAAATGCTAGGAAGAATGAGGACAATAGGAACATGCAAATGACCACATGCCTGTAAGTTCCCCTCCAATCACACTAGCCTGTTTTAAAATATACTGCTGTTCCTTCATTGTCACTAGTTTGAAACTGAGTTCTACTAACAGCATAGAGGGTGCGCACTAAAGGTGTTAAGGTATATGGGAGAGTATGGAAATGTAACTTTGATGGCGAATCAGTCATGACCTTATTGGGTGACCCATGTTGCTCCTGTTCTTGTTTCTCTGCACTTGCATCAATTGGACTTCACCAGATCAAGATAACAGTCACTCACCTTATCAAGGAATGGTCATAAATATTGATCTGTCAATGAGGCTGCATCTGAAAGATTTTTTTAAACTCAAAATAGTTCAGATGAGGCTGGATGATCTAAATTTATGTTCATCATGCATCCTGTGTGGTTTCCCTCCAGCTAATAAGAGTCTGTGTTAGTCTGCAATATTTCCTCTGGTAGTGACATCCTTTAGCTGCAGTACTGACAAGTTAGTATGCTTCTTTTAATATGTACAAGTCTAGACTTCTGTTGAAAGTACTCGTGATGGGCACAGTTGTGGGTGCATGCTGTAAATTTGTGTTGCAGGTGACTGCAATGTGCTGAGTGCACCAAGATTACCATGCACCTATTTGCAGCATTACTGATGAAAACTGTCTTTTGGGGAGTGAAATTAAATAAACATTGTACAATTCTGAAAGCAAGACACTATTTGCATAAATTTGTGAGCAGTATCTTTCAAAAAAAAATTATATTTAGCCCCTTTATCAAGTTCAATGGCTATTCCTGTGCAAACTAACCATTCAAAACTCTATCATCCATATCCTAACTTATGACTATTTAGTCTTAATTTGTTTTCAGATCACTTTGCCTCCATGTCCTCTCCCTTTTAGCCTCAACAACACACAGAGCTCGCCACCATTTTTTGCCTTAAGTATTCCCTAGCACACCATTCCATCAAGACTCTGGATTTCTCTCTGCCCCTCTCAGTTCCATCAAGAAGCTGCGTGAAACCCCAACTCTGACCAAGCTTTTGGTTATTTTCTCTAAAATCGCCTTGTGGTTTGGTGACATGTTTTGTTCCATTGCTGTGAAGTGCCTTGCAATATTTGATCTTGTTAATGATAGGTGACATATGGAAGTTTTTGTGTACAGCTGAGACACACTGCTCAACAGATCAATTAACCAAAATAAGTTTTAAAGGAAGGATATTTGTTTTCGACACCAGGAGAATGCCATGTTCTGGGGACAGTAGTGCTAAGAGTCCTTTAACATCCATTGGAATAGGCAGGGAGGAAGTTGGTGACCTGTACAGTGGATAATCTGTGATAGTGCAGAACTCCTTCATTGTACTGAGAACCAGTTTGGATCTAATTTGAATCTTTCATGTGTGCAGCAATGATCCACCTTGGTCTGAAGTGAGTGTGCTACTAATGAATGCCGTCCAGACACGTGTGCTCAGGAAGAAAATCCGACATAGGAAATTACCCGTTTTGAGGGTAGAATGGAGATTTCAGTTAAATTAGTGCATAATTGCAGTAAATGATGTTTTGCTCGTAAATATTCAAGGTGATTTAAGTAGACCTTTGTGGAAGAACTGATATTTCTAGCTTTTTAAAGGAATCCCTTTAAAGTATGAATAATGCAGAGGGTGTTATATATGTAGATATGTAAAAGAATATCATAAACGTTGCTCCAAGTGACCTTAGTTGAGACCGGAGATGTTCAGTTAATACTGGAGAGGTGTAATTACTTTGAAGTGTGCCCAAATGGATTGATATATCAATTTGATATTGCTTACTGGTGTAGTCCATGTTATTTTTGCTCTCCTTTCCCTCCTTTAGGTGGTGTTTTTATTACAATTCTGTAATGGCAGCCTGTCTGGTGAAAAGGGTTGACAAATGACTAACTTTGATGCTTCAACTAAATCAGGGCACCGTTCTCAGTCACTTAGCATGGAAACAGCCCCTTCAGTCCATCTAGTCCACACTTATCATTTTCCCAAACTAAACTAGTCCCGCTTGCCTGTGCTTGGCCCATGTCTCTCCAAGCCTTTCCTATTCATGAAAATCCAAATCTCTCAAATGTTGTAACTACCTGCATCCACAACTTCAATATAAAGTCCACAGAAAGATGCTGCATTAAGTTTGCTTATCAAATTTGAAGCTTCTAATACTAATCCAGCATGTTAGAGATGCTAACACTTGCTGACCACCACAGGGAAGAAGTGGGGCTGTGTTCACAGCCTGCCCTTTGCAAACATTGGCAAACCCAGTATGACTTGATGGTCAGGTGTTATGTTGAAACCATGGAGACTGGTCTGTGCTGTGCTGTGTTGAAACCACCCTTGTGCATGTTTATGGAAGGAAACAAAACTGATCAAGTTATTTTGATCCACCTTGAGCTGAATTTGTGTATTGGACCCAAGTATTCAAGCTTAGCAGTGAGGCATATATTTCAGTAACCTAAACAGTATGGTGACCTGGTTGCCTGGTTTTGTGTTGCTAGACTGTTGTGTGGCAATGCTAGTTCCTCAAATCTCCTGCTATTAATTGAACAGGAATTTGAGTAATTTTTGAAGCATTTTTCTTTTCCCTCCTCTTAATTTTATTGACGATCTGAGTATTCCTGAGATTAATTTGCCAGTGACAGACTTGATCTATTGTTCAAGACTAACCTGACAATTATTTGTGTTCTGTTACCAGTTTGAATCACAATAAATTTATTGCCAAAATAGAAAATGTTGACAGCACTGAGCAGGTTGGGGAATAACTATCTGGATTAACCAAATGAGACAGGCCAATGAACTCGAATGGTATTCGTGGAGTGAAAATGTTATGGTTTGCGCTTTAAAATCTCCAGAACCTACAGTTTTATAACTCTTTGAATTTGAGTCTGTGTAGAACACAGTAAAACCACTAATTCAGTTTTTAAAAAAAACACTACCACAGTAGCCACAAGATTTCCAAACAGTAGGCATGGGTTGATTGTAGAGATTAGCTATCTTACTGTAATATCCAGCAATAAAACTCAAAAACCCTACTTTTTAAAAAAAAAAAAAAAAATTTAGGCTTGAGGTTTGGGTGCAATCGGCAAGGCAGAAATCTATTGCCCTTGAAATATAGCCGAGTGCTTTGCTAGGCCGTTTTAGTGGGTAATGAAGAGTTAATCAAATTACTGTGGGGTTTACTGAGTCATCCAGAAGTCATGTAGTTGAAAGACAGCTAATGTCTGAATGTTTGAGAACCCACTGGTTCTTTTTACAACAAATCAGTAGTTTCATGGTCATTTGCAGAATAACACAGCATCTTGATGGTATAAAGGCTGTGCTGTATTAATGGAGACACTCTCTTTTTAATGAGATGCTAACCTGAGACCCTTATGCTCACTTGAACAGAAAGATAATTGGCCAAGTTCATTGTTTGGAAGAATATGAAACTCAGGCGACCAAACCAATATCCTGTCCTAATCAATGCCATCAAAACATTTCTGGTTGTTCATCTGCTGTCTGGAAGAATTTGCTGTTTATAAATTACTACAATGTTAGTCCATTTGTATTTATCATTCAAATGGGAATTGTTTTTTAAAATTGGACTTAAAACAAACAAAAGTATTAAATTATCAGAATGGTGGTGTTTTAGTTCTAGGACAACTATGAACTGCAGCAAGAACAAACATTTATTTCTGTTCCTTGTTCTGACATGACTGAGCACACCTCTTTTTCTAAAAAAAAATCAGGCAACTTCTGGGAAAGAGTGTTAAGCAATTAATTGCCCAACCCACATGCTGAAACTGTAGTGAATCAGCAAACTGGTCACACCAACAAGCTCAAGTTATAATAATCTCTTTTTATTTTAAAATAAAAACTTGTTGCTATTCCTTGTGATGCAATTGGACTGTTACAGATCGAGAATCCTCCTGCAGCCAATTGATGTGCTTTGAGTGAGAGCAGAGCTTGTATTTTGTGTGGTGATTCAGGTGGCTGCAACACCCATACAGGATCAAATTGGAGGGCTTGTCATGGTGACGGGTGTGATCTATCTGCAATCTAGGCACCTGTTTAAACGCCCCTTGTTTGGTTAGCTCAGTTAGCTGGATGGCAGGCCTGCAATGCAGAGTAATGCCTAGCGATCCCACAATTCCAACACTGGCTGAGGTTACCATGAACGACTGACCTACTGTTGGACTTGAACAGGCTAGGAGAGTGGGCAAAGAAGAGGCACATGGAACACAATGGAAAAGGTGAGGGTATCCACTTTGGTAGGAGGTGCAGACTATTTTCAGAACGGGGGAAGGCTTTGGAAATCTGAAGCACAAAGTGACTTAGTTCAGGATTCTCAAGATTAATATGAAGGTTCAGTCGGGAAGTCAAATGCAGTGCCAGCAATTATTTCAGGAGGGCTAGAATACAAGGGCAGGGTGCTGCTGAGGCTGTACAAGGCTCTAGTCAGACCGCATTTGGAATATTGTGCAGTTTTGGGCCTGTATCTAAGGAAGGATGTGCTGGCTTTGGAGGAGTTCCTGAGGATGTTTATAACAATGATCCTGGTGATGAAAGGCTTGTCGTATGAGGAGCTGTTGAGGACTCTGGGTCTGCAGTCGATGGAGTTTAAAAGGACAATGGGGGATCTGACTGAAACTAACAGAATACTGAGAGGCTGGATAGAGAGGACATTGAGAAGGTGTTTCCACTAGTAGGAGAGAGTAGGACCTGAGGGCACAGTCTCAGTGAAAGGAAGACCCTTTAGGCCTGAGATGAGAAGGAATTTCTTCAGCCAGAAGGTGGTGAATCTGTGCAGCTCTTTGCTGCCAAAGGTAAGTTACCGAGTGTATTCAAGAGAGATAGATTCTTGATTAGTGTGGGGATTAAGAGTTATGGGGAGAAGGCAGGAAAAACATACCAGCCATGATTGAATGGCAAAGCAGGCCCAATCGGCTGAATAACCTAATTCTGCTCCTATGTCTTATGGTCTTC
>NW_025967601.1:0-25000 GCF_021869965.1 Rhincodon typus | reverse complement strand
CAAATACATGAATTATAACTTTTTTTTTTAAAAAAGGCTTGACATTTCATAGTAGCCCACCCTTCAAGAGACATTGATATCACTGGCAAAGTCAGCATTTTGTTGTTGTCCTATCTGCTTTTGAACAGATGGGTCTGCTGGGCAGCTTCAGAGGGCAGCCGAGAGTCAAACCCATTGCTGTGGACCCACACGCAGGACAGACCGGGTAAGGATGGCAAAACAGATCTAAGCCGAGATAAGAGAAAGCTTTTTCCACAAAACATTCAAAAGGACTGTCTAGAAGTGTGGTAAAGTCAGGTTCATTTGAGGCATTCAAGAAGACACTGAAAGCTTATTTGGATAAAAATAATGTGCAAGGGTATGAGGAGAAAGCAGGAGATTGGCATTAGGTAATGATGCTTGTTTGAAGAGCTGGGGCAGGCAGAATGGGCTAAATGGCCTCCTACTGTGCTACAAGACTTCAGTAATTCTGTGCGAACAATACTTTGCTGAAGTATGTAAGAATCATACAGTGTCTGTGTTAGACCAATGCAGTTAATCTATTAATATTTTGCTAAACTTATCAAGTTACCAGCCAGGACAATCTCCAGTTAGTGGAGGATTAACAGGTAGTACTTTTTTGCTCATTTGGGCACAGTGGTAAATTAATGCAGTCCATTATTCGGCTGCAGTGCCCCTTAAATGTAGAGAAGCCTAATGGGCACGATTGAGGGGTCAAAAGGCACACAGACCAGCCAAGCTTGCACCAATGCTCAAAAACAGAAATCGCTGGGCGGCCAAACCCAGATTTTAGTCAGTGCTTTGTTGAGTTGGTCCTTACCCACAGATTCCTCAGTGGCTCACGGAGACTGACAAAGAAAAATAATGCTGTGGATTAAGTCTACTCAGAGTGATCTGTTGCCTTGTCAATCCTAACTGGCAGATTATTCATCTTTTAATAAATTGAAAGGTTATAGGAAGCGTGCAGGAAAGTGAGAGTTGATGCTGAGATGAAATCAGCCATAATCTCTCAGTGACCCAGCGTAGCAGTCTCTTGGCCCGGCATGGTGGTCTTTTGGCTGTACGTAGGGGTCTCTCAGTCCGGCGATGTCTCTGTATGGACCTCTGGTCTCAAGGTGAGTCCTCGAAGTGAAATGCCACTGTGGCTAAGCACTTAAGGAAGGCTGTAATGTTTGAATTTTCAGTTTTATTTCTTTATTTTCTACTTAAAACTAAGAAGGTGTCACTGTACTATAATTTCTGCAATGTTTAACTGTTAACTTTGTTCTTTCTTTCTACGTTGTTCTTAAGATGCTGTACCCAGGTACTTGTATAATAGATGGCACCTTGAATGGCCACATTATACACTTTTCACTGTTCTCCTGTACTTTTGTACTTGAGTACACATGGCAATAAAATCTAAATCAAAAATCAAATCAATCATATTGAATAGGCTTGAGGGGCTAAATTGATTACTCCTGCTCAAGTTCTGTGTTCAAACTATGCATCAATTTTCAGGTCTCTCGAAGCAGCTAACCAGTATATATTCAACTTAAGGAGTTCTGGGAGTGCTGAGGAATTTGACGTGAGTCACACTGTAGTAGAAGAAAAGGAAGACTTGGAGGAAGATGATGCAGTAGTGGGACTGTTAATGCGCTTGGAATTCAGAGGCCCAGGCTGAAACTGTGAGCTCTTCATAGAAGGAAATCTGCCTTCCTTGCGTGGTCTGGTCTGTGTGTGACTCCAGATCTACAGCAATGTCATTTGCGTTGGCCCCAAACACACCTTCCAGATGAAACAGTGCTTTACCTGCATTTCCCACAATCTAGTCTACTACATTCACCGCTCATAATGTGGTCACCTCTATATTGGAGAAACAAAGCATAGACTGGGTGGCCACTTTGCAGAACACCTATGTTCTGTCTGTAAAAAAGACCCTGAGCTTCCAGTTGCCTGCTACTTCAACACACCTCTCTGTTCCCTGGCCAACATCTCTGTCTCAGACTTGCCGCAATGCCCCAGCAAACTCAGCACAAGCTGGAAGAACAGTATCTCATATTCCACCTGGGGACCCTACAGCCTTCTGGACTCAATATTGATTTCAATAACTTTAGAATTTGAGCTCTTCCATGTGCTTACCCCAACCCTCACACTCAAGGCCTTGTTATCACAGTCTGCTATTACACCCAACCCATTGTTAGCCACTAACAGTCTCTGCTAACAGCTATTCATCCTCCTGGCCAGATTGTTATTCACTCCTTTGTCCAACTGATCTTCTCTCTCTTTGGGCTCAATCCCTACCTGTCATTTACTCCTTACCCCCTCCCATCTTCCGCATATAAACCAACATTTTCCTAGCTACGATTAGTTGAGGAAGGGTCACTCGACCAAAAACGCTAACTCGAATTTCTCTCCAGATGCTGTCAGAGCTTTTCCAGTAATTTCTGTTTTTGTCGTTGACTCTTGGTTGCCCTCTGAAGCTGCGTAGCTGATCAATATGTTGAAAGGCCAATAGGATTGCAACAAATCCTGACTTTGCCAATGGCATTAATGTCCCATGAAGAGTGGGCTACTGTGCAATGTTAAGCTTTTATTTAAAAGTTATAATTCATGTATTTATTTTCATCTGATACCAGCAAGGATTCATTTCTTGCCCTTCCTCAGTTATTCTGATAAAGTGATGGTAGACGTTCCTCTTAAACTATTGCCGAAAGTGCATATATATTAAGACCAACATCAGCAGTGATAATCCACTCAGGCTGAATTTTGTTAAACCAAACTTCACTGATCCAACAGCTACTTTGCACCTCTAAAAAACTGTTATTTCTAACTAGAAGATCAAAGAGAATACACAACAATGGTGTCCCCCAAGGACAAGCCTTTGAATCATCTTCAAACTCTGTTGTCAAGCACAACTGCACCTTTTTTCCCCTCAACTCCTCATGTTTACACAGATGAAAAATAACTTCCTGCTTTTTCTTAGGGAAGCAAGTCCATATGAAATACTTATGTAACAATGATTTGTCTGGTAACTGTATGACTTACAACCCCTATTGGTCTTATTTTTATAGCTTTCTTTGTAATTGTTTATCTCACTGAAGTCTAGCCAAAGTAAGAAGAGTTGAAATACAGAGTCGGTCACTGTAGTGACTGTAACAAGGTCAGCCAGGTGGATCACTTTGAATAGGAGTTCCATGATTGGACCAGATTAACAACCCCTATTGGGCTGACAGATATAAACAGGAGTGTCAGAGGTTCCGTTCCCTCTGAGAGTTGACTCTGAGGAAGCAAGATCAGTGTCAAGGAATCTCCATGTGTAAATAAAGGGTGACCTGGTGACAGGATCAGCCTCAGTGGAGTTCTTTCAATCACAAATACAGACTCACCAGAAAATGTTGCAGAACTCATCAAGTTTGCAAAAAAGAAATTTTAATTTTGCTGATAAATGAAAAGTGCTAGAGGATAGTGAAAAGGCAAATTCTTCAAGTCATGTAATGTGACTCACTAACATGGGAAAACATCGCAAGTTCACCATTTACTATTACTACATAATAATATCATGTACATAGTGACTTGGCTGTGATCATTACTGCTTTGCATTCTCTGTGTTGACTGCCTTTAAACATAAGCATTAATTACATGATAATGAATCTTCATTTTAGCCTAGCCTGCTTTCAAACTAACTAAAACATACAACATCAACCTATTCTTTTGTTGTCATCCCAGATGAGAATCACTGGACCATTCAGATGCCAGACTCAAACCTGGTTTGATAGATCACATATTGTTTTGTCCTGGTTATAACAAAGTGACCTCTCGCTGAAACATAAGCAAACAATGCTGCAGATTTTGTTGTAATAAAATAGCAGAAGTTTATTAACAGTAATGAAGATTAAAAAGAATAAACCAAATTTGTAACGCAAATTTTAAAAAAAAACTTTAATCCCATTAATCCCACAGCACTCCTTTACAAATTCGAAAGAAAAACCAACAGCTTTTTTTCCAATACCCAAAACCACTCTCAGTATTCTTTCCAGAGTGTGTCTCTAATATCTGGATAGACTTAAGTTACTTGTGGCTTTAACTTCTAGACTGGAACTGCAGATAGCTTCTACCCAGAGCTACTATATACCTAAGTTTAATCGTAACCGGCTTTAAGTAACCTCTTCAGGGTTTTATCCTAGCACTTTCAGTCTGGGCCTATCACTAACAATTTACTCCAAGTTAATCTGGCTTTATTAAGTTCTTTCCTTCTCAGGAACATTGGTCTACACAACCATCATCATCCAAGGGCTTCACAGGACTGCCCAAATCTCAAAGTAAAACCAGGAAAAACTCTCCATTTAAGCTATGGGTATTTCCCTTAAGCTTAAGACAGCTTTCCAGACCTTCTAAATTGGACATTGTTTATCTTCTTCAGTTGTAAACCTTTACAAATGTTCACAAAAACACTAAATCTAAAGCTAAGTCTCAAAACATGTTTTAAAAGAAAATTCATGGCTATAAAAATACTTATGTTAATTACTCGAGTTACTAACTTACCACGTTACCAACTCCAAAACCAAAAGATCAAACTTACAATAAATTAAAAATATACATAAATCAGAGTTTATTTCACACCTTTAACAGGAAAGATTAGGTCATATTACAAAAAGGTTGGTCAAAGAAATAATTCTAAGGTGTGCCACCAGCAAGGCAGAAAGGAAGAGGGGGATGGAAAAGACATTATAGAGTTTGGAGTCAATGCAACTGAAGGGGAGACCACCAGTGGTAGAGTAATTAATCATAAGAACATTAAGAAATGGGAGCAGGAGTAGGCCATTTGGCCTATCGAGCATGCTCCACCATTCATTAAGATCATGGCTGACCTTTTCTTAGACTCAGCTCTACTTGCCCACCTGCTGACCATAATCCTTAATTCCTTTATTGTTCAAAAATCTCTGTCTTAAAAACATTCAACGGGATACCCTCAACTGCTCCACTGGGCAGGAAACCGTGCAGATTCACAAACCCTTGGGTGAAGAAGTTCCTCCTCAACTCAGTCCTAAATCTGCGCCCCTTTATTCCGAGCTGTGCCCCCTTGTTTTAGTTTTGCTCACCTGTGGAAACGACTTCCCTGAATCTATCTTATTTATTCCTTTCATATTTTTATATGTTTCTGTAAAATCCTGCCCTCATTCTTCTAAATTCCAATGAGAGTAGTCCCAGTCTACTCAATCCATCCTCATAAGATAACCCTCTCAACTCTGGAAATCTGCATTTCTTGAGAGGAGTTGGTAAACATGGACAACTCAGTGGGTTTTGATCCTCAAGGAAATTACAGCAATCAGGAAGGAATTTATCAACAAGAATGAGAATTGTATAATCAAAATGTTGCTTGACCAAGCACAGGGTTGATGGGAAACAGGACTTAGTGCAAATTCATCAGGAGTTGGATAACCTCAGGTTACTGGACTGTTCATGGTTATCTGATCCAGAGAGAGGAGGCTGTCAGTGTGCCCATAAGTTAGGAAAACAAAAAATGCTGGCGATCACAGAAGGTCAGGCAGGATCCATGGAGACAAATCAAGCTAACGTTTTGAGTCTAGATGAGACTCATCTAGACTTAAAACGTTAGCTTGCTTTCTCTCTAAGGATCCTACCTGACCTTCTGTGATCGCCAGCAATTTTTGTTTTCAGTACAGATTCCAGCATCTCCAGTAATTTGCTCCTGCTCATAAGTTATGTTATAGGTATGTAAACAGGGCAATAGGAGGCAACTTCTTTAAAAGGCAAGATGCTCAATCCACTTAGTTTTTCTGGTTCAATAGCATTAGCATTTTTATAGCCAACCTTGTCTTTTTCAATCTAATCCAGAATTCATGGACTATTACAACAATACTCGCAACTATATATCACACTGCAAGTCATTAGGTCACATAGTTCAATCCTCCACAATACATTCATATCTACTGTTGAGCGGGAGTGTGAAAGATCCTTATTGACTTGGTCTATTATTTCTAACTAAACTGAGAGAAAATTATACTCTATAAGTCCCAATTTGAAGTTTTGAAGAGTGCTTTACAGGTACAAACAAGATTTTTTTTGGCATGGGGTATATTGTGGCTACTCCATGGGTAATGGGAATATTAGAAAATCATACACAGCACTGCCTGCAATAGAAAAAAAAAAATCACGTTGTGAACTTCACATTAATAAACAACAATATGCTTCTCCCCTGAAGTACCCAACAGAAAATGGTTCAAATCTCTTAACAATCAGTATCATTAGTCACAATCAAACTGCGCAGAGCATCCCAAGGTAGGGAATGGGAAGATGTTCTTCCATACAAAGAGCTGAAGTAATAATTTTACTCTTATTTTATTGAATCCATGGTGAACCCAGTCTTTAAGATTGGAATGTCAGTTGGAGGTTACACGGGAACACAATGTAGGCCTGGCATCTTAAAGGCTAATCGATGGCTGACTCACACACTAGCTGAAGAAGCAGAGTAGGATGATTATGAGATGTTAAATGCAAAGTATCGCTTGAAAAGCAGCTTAAACAAAAGAGTTAGAGCTTCTGGAAGATATTTTGTGTCATTGCAAATGGCAGTTTTGCAGTAAAAAGCAAGAAACCAAATATCCATTGTGTTATTAAAAATCCATGTTGCTTAAAGAGCAATAAAATTAACTGAAATTCATGTTCTCGGGAAAATGCGCTCCAGATAAACTGTGATGGGAGTGCCCAGCAGCTGTTCTGTTACTGATATCAACCATCATTACAACAGAAACAGAAGTATGTATTCATGAATATTTTAGTATTATGACTACATTGGAATAAATTGACATTTTTTCCTTCCCTTCCCAACTAATCTTTTAATGGGTACTCTTCCATCCTGTGTTGTTGAGCATCCGGAAAGCCATCTCGAGAGTGCTCGAGATCATACCAATGTTCTGTTTCTGAAGGCAGCTATCTAGCCAACATTCATGTGGGGAATGCACTGAAGTAACTGGGCAGTTTTTAAATCATTTGCAGAATGATTATTTGCAAATGACTGCACCAATTAACGATGGGAGTGAGAATTAAACAACAACCCTGAACTCAGTCTTATCACAGGTTATACTTCCCTAATCCAGCACTCTGTAGTCTCGCAATACCTCCAGCCTTCACTGTACAGGCTTCTAACATTCTGTGTCAATCTTTATTGAGATTGATTTTTGTTAACTGTATCCAGTAAATCCTGTTTTCAGTGTCCAAGTGGAAAATCATTTATCCATTAGGCCTCTGATTGATAAAAGTCAAGGTGAGGTCTTTACTGTTAAAGTGTTTGCGCATCAAATTTAATTGCGTGCCCATTGTCTGACAAATTCTCTGGTCTGATGTAAGACCGGTCACAAGGCTGTCTGATTAGGGAGGTACAATGTGTAGCGTTCACAGCAAATGCACTGAAGAGGAACAACCTGCATTCATATGGCACTTTTAATATCCTAAAACAACCAAAGATGATCATTTCACAAGAGTGCTATTGAGCAAAGTTTGGCACAGAGCCACAAAAGGAAATATTAAGTCAGATGACCAAAGGCTTGGTCAAAGAGGTAGGTTTTACGAAGGGTCCTAAAGGACAGGGGAGAAATTGAATGAGGGAATTCCACAGCTTACTGCCCAGGTAACTGAAGAGACAGCTGAAAAAAAGTGGAGTGACATAAATCAGGAGGACGGGTGAATTGAAGGGATGTAGATATTGTAGTTGCCCTTAAGAAGGTGGTGGTGAGCTGCCACCTTGAACCGCTGCATTCCTCCTGCTGTGGGTTGACCCACAATGCTATTAGGGAGGGAATTCCAGGATTTTGACCCAGTGACAATGAAGGAACGGCGATATATTTCCAAGTCAGGATGGTGAGTGACTTGGAGGGGAACTTGGAGGTGGTGGTGTTCTCATATGTCTACTGCCCTTGTCCTTCTAGATGGAAGTGGTCGTGGGTTTGGAAGGTGCTGTCTGAGGATCTTTGGTGAATTTCTGCAGTGTATCTTGTAGATAGTACAAACTGCTGCGACTTAGTGTCGGTGCTAGAGGGAGTGAATGCTTGTGGATGTACAGAATGATAGAAGGAGAGGGTTGGTGAAGCCTTCAAGAAATTTGTAAAACAGATTGAGAATTTTAAAATTGAGATGCTGCCGGATAAGATGACAACAGAGGTCAGTTTAGGTCAGTGTAGAAAAGATCTCATGGTGCAGCGGTAGCGTCGCTACTTTGAGACAGGAGGCCCAGTTTCAACACTCAAATGCTCCAAAGGTGCGTCATAACATGTCTGAACAAGTTGATTAAAAATGTCTAGGAAGGGTTATGTGTAATAAGAGTTTCTGCCGCACTTGGAGTCACTTACAATGGCAGAAGGTTTAAGGAAACTATCACTGACTTAAAAATGGGATAGCAAGTTTCTGAGGGGCAATGCAAAGATAACTAAGCTTACAGCCACAAACTAACACTGTATCATTACATTCAGGCCTCAACCTTATGGCATTGTGTACAGAACTCATGACCAAAGTCAGGAGAAAGCTCTTCCCTGTCACCAGACCACGTTGGGTTGGATTTTACAGGGCTCTGTGTTCCCCAACTAAACAGTCAGTCAGGAGCCTGGCAACAAGATGACGACTGCCTGGCAGTTGTCTTACCCCAGCAGTCTGTTAATTGGCACACAGAGTGAGACCTTCACCCATCTAGGGAGGAAAACCTGTCCAAAGAGCTGTCAATCATATTGGCCAACTCTATCATCTAGAAGCACCAGATTGGAGCAGAGGCCACTTCTGTTCTTTGGGGTCTGGCTGCAGAGTATCAAGGCCAGACTGAAGTTCAAAAAACTGGTGAGGCCTGGCCAAAGTGAGGAGGCTGAGGGGGCCAGGACTACAAGGCTGGGTAAAATAAGGTTTTCAAAATAATGAGCAGGATGGATAGAGTAGATCAGGAGAAACCACCAAATCTCCCAAAATAACAGAGGTCACACTATTGAGCAGAAAGTAGATCAAGCACCTAAAAATGTTGAAATAGGAGCAGGAATAGGTTTGGTCAATCTTTCGAGCCAGCTCTACTGTTCAATACAATCATGGATTTGGTCACTAAAATCAGTCATAGGCTGGGAATTCTGTGGAGAGGGTTTACCTCCTAACTCTTCAACTTGTTCTATCACCTCCAACTGAGGAGGATCCTGGAAGTCCCTCCAGTCTTCCCCGGTGCAGCTCCAAGAATGCTCAAGCTTGACATCATCCAACTCAAAGCTGTGCACTTGCCTGGCACACCATCTACACATGTAACGTTTACCATCTCCGCCACTGACATAGAGCAACAGTGTTTACTCTCCACAAGCTGTGCTTACAGCTATTCACCAAAGACTTCTGACTGCCTCTTGCAAACCCATGACCCTCACCATCTACCACAGGGGAAATACCACCAATTCTAAGCTGAATCCAGTCCTTTTTGGACAGACATTTTCATTCTATCACAGTCACCAAGTTTAGGCATCCAGTATAAACTGTCGTCACTGCACTTTCACAATAAAACCAATAAACTACAGACCACCACTCAGTATGTTATCGCTGTCGTTAACTGCTTGGTCCTATATCCTTCCACAGCAGGAACAGATAGGCTGAGAGAATGGGCACAGCAAAGTTGATGGAGGCGATCACCTTCAACCAAAGGAAGAGGATTGCAAAACACCACGAGTGCCTAATGGTTTATGTCACTGCACTGTTAGTCTACCTCTGCACATTAAATCACCCACGCAACTCACCATGTGAGTTAGCACCCCCATCTCAACCGTGCAAGTATCTTTTTAATGAGGAGATTTATGTTCCGAAGTGCCAAGTAACTACTCTGACCCAAAGGGAACAATTTAGACTGTAGTATATTGCAATTATATATTTCTTTTAAATGTTAAATCATTTTTCTTTTCTTTTCTCTTTCTCAATCCAGTTTTTCTGGTTTGATTCCAATTCACCCTGTTGCCTCCTCTATCATCTTCCAATCCTTAAATCTCGATACAGGAGATGGATTGCCCACTGGTTGTTCATGGAGATGCCAGTTGCTCTGTTGCCTCGGTAGCATTGTTGCCAATTCACAGATGCACCAAGGTAAAGGGGGAAAATGGTGTTAAAAACATTAAGAACAACTGAGGAATAGACGGTGTGATGCCCCTCTCCAAGCTATTCTTTGCAAGCAATTTGTACAAAGAGGGCAGCAACTGGATGGTAAATTCACCCAATGGTTTCAAGCCTGGCAGAATCCTACCCAACAAACTTTCCTCACAAAATGTATCCATTGCTCACATGTGATATTGAGAGCACCTATTGCAACAACCACAAGAGTGGCAGACATTTGTAAAAAAACAGTCATAATTACTTGACTGAGTCACACAAATCCCACACAGCCATCGGAAATGAGCAGCCCGTATACAAACATTGACCGCGCCAGGCATTTCCTGGCATTAGCACCACATCACTGCCAGGTCTGCTGTTGGCACTTAACAGCGTCTGCTAACTGGGGTGGGAGTAAGAATCTCACAATGATTTAATTGCACCAGTCGTTTGTCCGTTGAAGCTGCAAGAACCAATTTTCTAGGAGCAAGGGACAATTCCCAGTTTTGGTTTTGCAAGTGACCCCCCCTCACCATAGGCTTGATTACAATCCAGATTTCTATAGAAACAGGCTTCACTTAGTAATCTCTTCCCCACTCCCTGGTTTTGTCAGTCTACACATTAATGCCATCAAGAGTAGCAACAGCTTATATTTATACAGTGCCTTTAATGTAACAAACATTCCAAGGCACTTCACAGGAGCTTTCAGAGAACCTTAGAATCCCTACAGTATGAAAGCAGACCATTCGGCCCATTGAGTCCACACCGACCCTCCCGAAGAGCATCCCCACCCTGTCCCTGTAACCCTGCATTTCTTGTGGTCAATCCACCTAACCTGCACATCTTTGAACTGTGCGCGGAAACCAGGGCACCCAGAGGAAACCCACACGGACATAGGGAGAATGTGTAAAACTCCACAAAGACAGTCGCTCAAGGGTGGGAATCAAACCCATGTCCCTGGCACCGTGAGGCAGCAATGCTAACCACAGCACTGAGCCACTGTGCCACCTTTATAAAACAAAACATGACACAGTCACGTAATTAAGTCAAATGGCCCAAAGCTTGATCAAAAAGGGATGCTTTAAGGTGTGTCTTAAAGGAAGAAAGCGGGATAGAGGGGCAGAGCAGTATAGGGAGGGTATTCCAAACTTAAACCTCAGAAAGCTGTCAGAGGATTGGGTCACATTTCTCGAACATGCTGAATTCAGTTTACCATGTATTCCTGAGACAAGTAATCTGTGCTCTCATTGCAGTGCAACTGAATGGGAACACTAAAGAATCAGATGAGAAGGGCTATATAAAAACTGAAAAAATCATGGTTGCTGCAAATTAGGAACAAGAACAGAAGTTGCTGGAAAAGCTCAGCAGGTCTGGCAGCATCTGTGAAAAGAAATCAGAGTTAACGTTTCAGGTCTGGTGACTCTTTCTCAGAGCTCAGGGAAGGACTATATACTCACCTCCCAATTGTCTTGCCTGGAGAATAGGGTCAGTTCCACCTCAGGTACTACAAGAAAGAGATTATCCCAGCACAGCTTCCTGAAGTCCACATACCTGGAACACGATCCAGGAGTTTTGAGTCCTGCGCATCCCCAAATTGTCAGCACTTTCTGGCTTTGATTTCAACTGTGAAAACGCAGCAGGAGGAGTTGGAAGAGAAGAAATTTGATTTGAAAACACGCTGAAGAATGGGGTTCAACAAAGTACAAGTAAGGAGGGTGAAAGGTTTTCCTTCAGGAATGTAGAATAATCAGGTCGGCTATGATCTTATCAAATGGCAGACAAGACCTGAGGAGCCGGTGGCCTACTCCTGCTCCAAATAGGTTTGTTCCTAACAAAGGTAGTTATAGCCAGATGCTACTTGAATTAATCAGATAATTTGCAATAAATCAAGATGTACTCTAGTGACCTACCTTCAGGGCAAATATGCCATTATACATTGGTTTCAAATGCTCAAAAATTGACATTAAGTTCTGTGACATCAGTCTCTGTTCTGTTTTAATCTGTCCCATAGCCCTCAAATTTTAACTTTTGTGATTTTTGCTATCTTTGTCCATATAGTGCCAACACTTGGACGGTTAAGGTAAAAGCTTTAGGTCACTAATGTACAGAATTTATGCAGCTTGTCACCATGGTGACAGGCCCCCACTAATCAGAGCAAAACTGCACCGCCCCCAGTCCCCAATTAAGTTAGAAGGGGCTGACACATGATATCTGACTGCCAGAGATGGGGTGTCAATTAGGCTTGTTAATGAGCGCATTTTTTCCACTCATTCATGAGATGTGGGCATCACCAGATGAGCCAGCATTGGATTACCCATATCTAGATGTCCTGGAGAAGTGGTGAACTGCCTTCTTGAACCGCTAATGTCTGTTTGGGTTAGATCGACCCACATGCCAATAGGGAGGGTGTTTCAAGATTTTAACCCAACAACACTGAAGGATGGCGCAGAGGGGTTTTTACAGCTAGGTGGAGTTCCCACTCAGATGGTAGCGGTCGTTCGTTTGGAAGGTGCTGTCTAAAAAGCCTTCCATTTGGCCCATCGAGTCTGCACTGACTTGCGAACAGCATCCCCATAACCCCACATTTACCCACCTATCCTGCACATCCCTGGGCACTATGGGCAATTTCCCACGGCCAATCCACCCTAACCCACATATCTTAGGAAACGGGAGCACCCGGAGGAAACCCCAGCAGACACAGGGAGAACATGCAAACTCCACACAGACACCCGAGGGTGAAATCAAACCAGAGTCCCTGACGTTGTGAGGAATCAGTGCTAACCACAGAGCCACCGTGTCACCCATTCAGCAGGGGACAAATGACAGTAATAGAGATGAGCTCAGTGGCTATGGAAAAAAGTTTGCAGGGGGGATAGGGATAAGCTTCCTCTCTTCCTAATGTTCCATTCCAGGACATCTTCTGATCCTCTGGTAACGGATGTCAAACTACTTGCCCTGACAACACAGCAGGATTGGGTGAGGAGAGGTTCCATCAGTGTCCACATGGAGATGGTTTACATGAGAAGAATGTAACAAATAAAAATATTGTAATTTGCTTCCAGGATATGGATTTTTATTTAAAACTCAGTCACAGAATGCAGGTGGTCACTGTCCATGCCAACGGTTACTGTCCATCCTTAAATATGCTCAAGACACCGCCCCTCCCCACCAAAAGTAAAAGATAAAGCAGATAAACTTCTGAAGAGAAGGAAAAGTTGCAAAGATCCAAAGCAAGAAATAGTGAAGAGAAGAAGGATTGAGTAGTGAACGACAGATCTAGCTCTCTTGATTAATGACTACGTAGTTGGAATCAGGCATGTTATTACTTCTTGAGCATTCTCAGACGCTATTTCGTCCTAATACACTGCCAAGGCAACATCACCTGCCTTTCTCTCTCTCTTTCCCTGACAGTGTGTAGCCTGTGGACTACACTTGCCCTGTCATTGTTTTAATAGGTAAAGGATACCCGAGGTGCATTATAAAGCTTTGTGCTTACTTGCCATGATGGATAGGTTTTGATTTAAAAAGGAAACACAGTCTTATTATCATTCGTAAATTAGCAGTAGCCATTGACCCAAGAGCCAATGATTCCTTGTTCTTCATCCTTGAACTGAAACACTATTGACATGACAAATTTTGGGTGTAAGCCCTGCTGAGGAATAGAATCACGCCAGTAAGTACTGGGATTTCAGCAAGAAAGATCCCTTTCTTGACATGTTGCTCATCGCTTTAATTAGCTTCAACCCCATCAGCAGTGTTGACCCTAAAATAGAGCCAAAAGATTAAGAGAAATCTGTTACCCTCAGGTCACTCTCAGCTAATTAAATCTCCTTCGTCACGATCAATGCTATTTCCTTTGCAAAGAAATTTTTTTTGATCATTTAGTTCAGAATAATCTGCCTCATTAAGCTTGCTTCTTACAACAGAGGGCACATATCAGCATAGCACACACTACAGAGAGGCTCCGACATATATTCATCTGTGGCCAACGCCAATGACACTTTTGGTGAGAAATGGAGCAACCTCAAGACAACATCCTGGGTTTAACAGATTTGTCCGTGATGTATCAACTCAACTATTTACCCTAGTCTGAAGTAATAAAAAGGTCTCCCCTGATGTCACAAAATTCTTTAACCCATTCCTTAAAGAAAAATCCCTTTACCCATACCAACACAGCTCTTTGATTTTCACACCAATTATTTCTCATGTTCTCTTGTGGTCTTTTTTACTGGGCAAGTTTAATGATCTGGTGCCCAAAATAGAAGGAAGGAAGATGGATCTTTCACAACTTTAGGATGTCCCAAAGTGCTTTATTACCAATGTAATAAATACCAAAGTCACTGCTATAATATAGAAAACACAACACTTAACCGAAGCAAGACAAGATACCACAAACAGCAATGGGATACTGACTGGACAGTTAATGTGAAGGCATGTTAGTTGAGGGCTACATTTTGACCAGGTCTCTGGTGAGAACTCCCATTGTTCTTCCCCAAATAGCATCTCTCAATCTTTAACACCCATTCAAAAGGGGCTCAGTTTTGTCCAATGGATGGCACCTCCAACAAGACAGCACTCCCTCAAACACTGCACCAGGTTGTTGGTCTGTATTACAAACAAGTCTCTGGGCTGAAACTTGAACCACAAACTCCAGAGTCAGAGGTGAAAAGGCCATCCATTGAATCATGACTCAGTCATCACGGACAAATCTCTGATGCCCCAGGATCTGGTAAATCTTTTCGGAACCCTGTCCAGCTTAGTAATATCTTTCCTATAACTGGGCACACTACTCCAGAAGAGGCCTCACCAACGTCCTGTACAACCTCACCATGACGTCCCAACTGCTCTACTCTCAAAAGGTGTGATCAATGAAGGCAAACATGCTAAACACCTTCCTAACCACCCTGTATACATGTGATGTAAACTTCAAAGAATTATGTACCTGAACCCATAGGTTTCTCTGTTCTACAACACTATCCAAGGCCCTATAATTCCTGTCCTTGATTGTTTTATCACAATGCATTTCCTTGTATTTATCCAAATTAAACTCCATCTGCCACTCTTCAACCCAATGATCCAATTGATCAAGAACTCTTTGTAATCTTAGTTAACCTTTTTCACTGTCCACTACACTAATTTTGGTGTCATCCGCAAACTTACAAACCATGCTTTTTATAGTTTCATCTAAATCATTCACATAAATGACAAACAAAATTGGACCCAGCACCGATCCCTGTGCAACACCACTGGGAACAGGCCTCCAATCTGAAAACCAACCCTCCACCATCACTCTTTGTCTCCTGCCATTAAGCCAATTTTATATTCAATTGGCAAGCTCGCCCTGAATCTCATGTGATCTGACTTTACTAATTAGTCTACCATGTGGAATCTTGTCAAAGGATTTACTAAAGTCCAAGTAAACAATGTCTGTCGCCCTACGCTCAAACTTCTTGGTTACTTCATCAAAAATCTCAATCAAGTTTGTGAGACACGATTTCCCTCCCACAAAACCATGCTGACTATCCTTAATCATTCCTTGCCTCTCCACATGCATATAAATCCTATGTTTAATCAGACAGCCTGGGATGGTTCTACCACCTGCTTGCAAAGGCAAAGGCAATCAGGTGATCTGTTAATTCACTGCAGCATCCTGCTCATCTCTCACTGTTTGATTATAGCTACAGAATCACAAAAAAAATGTTAGTGCTGAAGGAAGCCATTCAGCCCATCATGCCCAGTCTTATTCTGTACTGCCAATCTGCTGCTTGTCCCTATAACCCTGCACAGCATTTCCATCCTAATAATCACCCAATGGCCTCTTGATTGAGTATTCTTAACCATTTAGTAATCTCATTGTGTGAAGATATGAAAATGAAGCTTAGGCTGTCCTTCTCACCATTCTCTGTTTGCACTGTGCCCTTGGAAATCGTTCTGAAAATTAATCATTGCACCAACCACCCTGACTGTTATGGTGATAGAAAGCTCCAAACCAACTTTGAGCAGATTCTGCTGATTGAATCAACCCCTCCTAAAAGCCCTAGGCTGAATCTTCAATTCAGAAGCAGAGCAGAGCATCGGCAGTATTTTACAAATTGCAGGAAGCCCTGTAGAGATGTATACCATGAAGAGTTTATCGAGAACCACTGAATATAATTTCTAACAATTAGACTTCGAACTCAAAGCAACTACAATCAAGAAAATGTGATACCTTGCCAGAACATTCATTTTACTTGATCACATGTCTCAAATGCTCAACTGACCCAATACTTAAATTTGTCATTTATGAGCTCAATGTTTTATAGGTTTTATAAGTTTAAGTCGTGGGAGGAAAATTGCAGTGAGCATGTTTCTATTTTGCTGCTATGCAGTTAAATGTTCAACAGTATATCAAATGATGAACTTGCATTTTCTGTCGCACACTGCACATTCCTACAAGTAAAAAGTGAAATCCTAACTAGAAGCTGACCCAAATTTTTCCACTTTCACTCACCCCTGTGAATAAAGAAACCACCAATAGAAGTGATGACTCCCTAAGTGAACTTTCAATCTTTTCATCAGACAGTGGAATTGGAGGCTTCCTCTCAAGATTCGAGTGTAGAACACAGAAAAGTTGGTCATACAGCATGAAAACAGACCCTTCGGTCCAACCCAGTCCGTGCCAAACATAATCCCAAACAGGATAGACAAGCAGGAGGCTGGAAGAACACAGCAAGTCACGCAGCATCTGGAGGAAAGGAGCAGTCAACGTTTTGGGTATTCAAAGGGGTGAGTGAAAGTGGAAAAATCCAGGTGAGCTTCTCGTTAGGATTTCACTTTTTACTTGTATGAACGTGCAGTGTACAACAGAAAATAAAAGTTCAGATCATTTGATATACTGTTGAACATTTAACTGCATAGTAGCAAAATATAAACAAGCTCACTGCAATTTTCAGCTTGCTGTGTCTTCCAGCCTCCTGTTTGTCCGCCTGGATTAAAGCATTTGTAGTTTTTTTTTGTCTATAATCCCAAATTAAACTAGTTCCACCTGCCTGCTCCTGGTCCACATCCCTCCAAACATTTCCTACTCATGTACTTATCAAAATGTCTTTTAAATGTTGTAACTGTGCCCACATCCACGACTTTCTCAGAAAGTTCATTCCAGATGCAAATGACCCTCTGTCTAAAAATGTGCCCCTCGTGTCTTTTTTAAATATCTCTCCTTTCACCTTAAAAATATGTATCATTTTTCTGCTTGTGGAACATTGCTGAATGCACATTGCCACACTTCCTACGTCACCACAACTGACAATACTTCAAAAGTAATTTATTGGGTATAAGCAACTTTGTGGCATCCAGTCATCCTGAAAAGTGCTGTATAAATGCACGTCTCTCTATAAACAACACTTCCTATGCCCTGTAATGAGCCAATATCAGTACACAGCAAAGTACGATAAAGGTTTTAAACCCTGTGATAGAGAAATACGACAAAGCAACTTAAGTACCTTCCTCTGACTGCAGTATCTTGAGACATAAACATTTAGGATGAGTCATTATAGACTTAGACGACATTTTAAAATAGAACACTCATGCGCAAACATGAATAAAGGATTGAAATTCATATGCAAATAGGGACAGTTGAAGGCTGTGCTGTAGTGCGTGCTGTAATGGGGACAGATGGCCTCACATATACGGCAGCAACTCTCCTCACTGGTATAACCAATTACACCAATCAAACTACCACCAGCACTTTGTTATCTTCATTGGCACCCTATCCCGTTTCACACTTCAACAAATGAAGATTGTTTATCAATCTGATTTTAATAAATGATAATAAGTCTGTCCTGACAGCTTCAGTAATTACTTGCACTGCCTGATACACCCCTTATCACAGAGTGCCAGCACTCTGTCTCATATAACTCCATTCCTTATTGATTAAAATGAGGAATAGACCAATTGCATTTTAACGCATAGCCACTGTTGATCATCAATAATTTCACTGCCCACATACAGGATGCTAGCAGCAAGCTCCTGTCTCGGTGAAACATCCACGTGAAATTGCTATTCAGGGAGCTTTCTAACTTTTATCGAAGTTCACCTCCAGGATATTGTCAGTTGTCATCTCCAGGTGTTCCTTGAAGTCAAGTGCAGGAGCTCACCTGGTAGGGCACCATCTTCAAGTCACATTTCGCCGGTGTCTGCAGATCACTGAGATCTCATGGGAGCTCTGTCCCGCTCACCACATGCCATTGCGACTGCAGCCCATCTGCCAGTTCCTCAGAGCAGGAATCAACCCCCCAGTTGTACAACCTTTTCTTCAGTTCTTACCTGGCAATGAGAGTATCGTTTCATGCATTGCCCATGCCAGAGTGGTTCTCTAGGCCACTTCAGAGAGTTAGCCGCACTGCTGTGTCACCTGAGTCACCTGGGTCAAACCAGGTCATTCATCAGGGCAGAGGTGGAAAGGTGACAGAGTCCCCACCTGATTAAATGTCCCTGTCACCAACACTGGACCACAGGCTGAGTCTCAGGGCATTAAATTTGGCCTGTAGAATTTAATGTCTTATCTAATTCTATGAAAATATATAGACTGCATTTAAATCACCACTCAAGTCTACTGAACGCAGGAAAAACAGAATTACCTTGTAAAAGCTTCTGGATACATGCACTTCTTCTACAAGAACCGAGGGAATTCTCTTTTTAATTCTCTCCTGGGACATTGGCATCGCTGGCTGGACCAGCTTTTATTGCCCAGGAGGTGGTGTTGCCTTCTTGAACCGCTGCAGGAGCAGCAAGTCTGCAAGTTGCAAGTCTCATGAGTAATGAACAGAGGTCATAAAGAGAGAATGGACCACTGTCACTGTTTCAGCAATCAGTCACTCATCTGAATCTAATCAAATCTCTGACAAATTATTGAATTTCAACACACAAACATTTCTAATTCTTAGCATAAAATGTGTTACAAATAAACACACAACTTCCATCCTGCCTTTATCTGATAGCGGCCATTGTGAGTCAAGGTCTGGACAGCTCGAGGTGCTCTTGTGACGTGGGGAACAACTCCGCCTCACAGGCTATAGCTCGAGGTTGGAGTCTCACTCCAAGCCTCAATAGCCAAGGAAGGTGCATTCATAATGTGGCCAAAAAGGCTGCAGATCAATATGTAAATCCCTCCAACATACGCCAATGGTAGATGCAAGAGTGGGAGAGTTACCGGGTTAGCAATTGAATGCAAAGAAATTGGACCCTTCACTGTCAGTATCAAGAGCACCAGACTACAACATACACGTAAATGTTGGTGTAGTTACTCTAATAGTGAACCATTAGATAACTGCACCGACACAGATTAATTGCATGAAGAAATATCAGGCATGCGATTCTGTAGTAATGTTGATAGTGAGATGAAAATTGCATTCCAAAGGATTGTGTTGTCACTCAAATATAAATTGCTGTCAATATCAGATTTTGGGGGAGGGGGGGGGTGATGTTGGATATGATGACCGCCCAGTGGCAGGTTTGTTGATGGGTTGAGGACGCGGTAATTGGTGATGAGTGGGGAAACCTGTCAATTTCCTGCCTCTACCCCAATTAACTCCAGGATGGGAAAGCTCACAGATGACCTTCTCATTGGACACCAAGTGAAGCACTTAAGTGGGCATTTAACCTACATGTTAGGAGCTTGCGTCTCCTCCGCCATTTAATAAGCTTGAGTTTGATCATTTGTAACCTCCAATTGACATTCCCACCGAACCCCAACATAAACTTCCACTTTTCTACTAACCAAGGGTCTGTCCCTTCCTATCTCAAAAATATTCAAAGACTCTGCTAGCGCTGCTCCTTGTGGAGCAGCGCTTCAAACTCTCTCAACCCTCGAAGAGAAAACATTTCTGTCCATATCTGTCTTAAGTGGGTGACGTCTATTTTTAAATAGTGACCCTTAGTTCTAGATTCTCCATTAAAAGCAAATATCCTCTGCACATCCACCCTTTTAAGACCCCTCAAATGTTCCAAACAAGTTGGGTCTTAATCTTCTAAAGTGGATACAAGGCTATATGAGACTCCTCTACGAGGTCCCCAATCCACTGGTAGTCAACCATCAGCATGCAGGGTAGTCATCACGCAAGGAATCCCAAAATGGGTTCCGAAGTGCTCAGTTCCTTATCGAGGGACCTGGCATCAGGAAAGAAGGAGGCATGCGCAGTGAGCCATCATCCCCCCCACTACCCCACCATGGCTTTCTTCTTTCCCCCCCGCTTACCCCAGTCAGAGACCCACTCTCCGTAATCCTCATCCTGCCTTCACTCCCCTGCGGGCCAGGGTCACTTCGCAATCTCTAGGTTTCCAATAGGTGTATTACAACAGCACCTGCAGGCACCCATAGGCAACGGAGATGCCAGCCACGGCCTAGTGAGCTCCAACTCTGGGTGGTCCAATCCTAAGCAAGACCCAAAGCTGACCACTTAATTTCAGTGGACACTCCTGCTTCCCATTGGTTCTCCAACCAGTGGATAAGACCCCTGACGCCAACATCAGATTACACTCTGAGCGCCCGGCAATTAACAAGACAAAGCTAAAGGTACGCAGCTAATGAACTGAGAACCCAAAACTTACTGGTGTTTTGTTGTGCTTCCTTTCAGAGAAATTGAATGAGAGTCACAGAGTCATACAGCACAGAAACAGGCCTTTCCTTCCAATTCGTCCATGCTGACTAGGTTTCCTAAACTGAACTAGTCCTATATGCCTGTGTTTGGCCCATATCCATCTAAACCTTTCCTACTCATTTACCTGTCCAAATATGTCTTTTAATTGTAATTGTATCCATGTCTACACTTCCTCTGGCAACTCTTATCATATACGTGCCACTCTACATGTGAAAAAAGTGCCCCTCTGGTCCCTTTCAAATCCTTCCCCTCTCACCTTAAACCTATGCCGTCTAATTCTGGATTCTCATATCCTAGGGAAAAGACCTTGGCTATTCACCTTACCTATGACTCTCATGACTTTATACACTTCTAGAAGGTCACCCCTCAAGCTCCTGCACTCCAAGGAAGAAAGTCCCAGCCTATCCAGCCTCTCCTTATAAGTCAAACCTTCCCGTCTCGGCAACATCTTTGTAAATCTTTTTCACAGCTTTTCCAGTTTAATAACATCCTTCCAATAGCAAGGTGACCAGAATTGTATGTGGCCTTGCCAATGTCCTGCACAGAAGTAACATGATGTCCCAACTCCTGTACTCAATGCTTTCGCCGATGAAGACAAGCGTGCCAAATGTCTTCTTCACCACCCTGTCTTCTGGTGATGCCACGTTCAAGAAACTATATACCTACACCCCTAGGTCTCTCTGTTTGACGACACTCCCCAGGGCCCTACCATTAACTGTGTAAGTCGTGCCCTGGTTTGTATTTCCAAAATGCAACACCTCGCATTTTTCCTGAATCTGCCAATGCTCGGTCAACTGGCCCAGTTGATCAAAATCCCGTTGCACTCTAAGATAACCTTCTTCACTGTCCACTATACCACCAATTTTGGTGTCATCCTGTCATCCACAAACTTAATAACCACGCCTCCTATATCTCAAGAGTAACATCAGTGACAAGGAATCAGTTAGCCAAGATAGAAACTTGTATACAGGGTGGGAGAACCTTTATTGTGTGGATTCTGGTAGTTCAAGGTGGTGGCACTTCCTCCAGGACACCTAGGGACGGACAACCAATGTTGACCCAGCCAGCAATACACTCATCATCGAAGAGAGAAGAACTTTATTGCAATAAAGAAAGAGCTGCCATTTTTAGAGTCACATGCCAAACACTTTGTTACCACGGGATTACTGTTTGGCAAATAAATGTGACAATCAGTGTGCAGCAAAATCCCAAAAACTGCAAGGTTCTACTGGTGCTGACTGCTGTTCTTGGACGAAGGGGAAATGCCGAACAAGAAAACTCAGAACCACTCTCCTCATTAGGTCATGGGATTCCCCGAAATAGGCACAGGGTTTGGAACAAAGGCAGCATCGTGGGCTCTGCAGCACTATATCAGCACATCACTGGTGTCAATTTAGAGCAACAAATTCTGGGCCTGGGGCAAAGATGTGCAGATGAGGTGGATTGGCCGCGCTAAATTGCCTGTTAATGCCCAGGGGTATGCAAGCTAGGTAGGTTAAACCATGGTAAATGCAGGGTTACAGGGATAGGGTAGAGGGTGGGTCTGGGTGAGATGCTCTTTAGAGGATCAGTATGGACTCAATGGGCCAGATGGCCTGTTTCCATGCTGTAGGGATTCTATGATTCTATGAATCTTCTGGCTTTGAGAAATGAGATTGGGGTCTTGACAGGCTGAAGATGCTGTACTCCTTATGGGGGAGGCTTGGGCTAGGGGACACAGTTTACTGCCACGAGGCTTCCCATTTAAGACAAGACGAGAATGTCTTTTCCTCTCAGAGGATTGTGAATCTTTAGAACTCTCTACCCCGCATTGTGGCGGGGGTCACGGAATATTTTTAAAGGGCACAAAGAGATTCTTGGCTAGTAAGAGAATCATAGGCACAGTGGGAATGTGCAGTCAAGATCGCAACCAGATCAGTCACGTCGTACTGAACGGTGCAGCGAGCACGAGGGGCCAAATAACCTCTAATGCATACGCTAGCAATCAGCACCACTAGCACAGCCAAGTTGGCATGTTTCACTTTACCTCGGAGAATAAATGCAAGGATAATTGTAGCACAGCAACCTGATTCTGGGGTCCAGAATTGTGTTTAAAATATGCAACAATTCATCTTGAATACAGAGTCATTCCTTGGAGCAAGGCTGCGATTAGAATCAAGCACCTGCTGCAGTTAGTAAAATTGATGCAGTGTAAATTAGATGAGACAAGAAGATGCAACACCTGAGATAATAACCTTAATCTAATTCCTCTGAAAAAGGAAAGTAATTACAAAGCTCAGACATGTCTAATCTTAAAAGAATGAGCCTTTCCTTCGCCAGCTCTTTTCAGAAAATCGAACAGCTCCGAATAATGCTGATGAGCGAGATGTTGAGTCTGCCAGGTCGGTGGCCATATGAGGTCCTATAACACTCCTTAAAAGAAGGGCAGGACATTCTCTCCAGTGCCCTGTTGTTCATTGCTTAACCCTCAAACATGAACAATAATGTTTTGGGAGGCACAAATGGCCTCGTGGTATTATCACTAGACACATTGACCCAGTTAATATTCTGGGACCTGGGTTCAAACTCCACCATCCAGCAAATGGTGGAATTTGACTACAATAAAAACCTGGAATTAAGAGTCTAATAATGACCATTATCAATTGTCAGGAAAACCCATCTGCTTCACTGATACCCTTTAGGGTCTGCCCTATATGTGACTCCAGACTCCACAGCAAAGTGGTTGACTCTTAACCACCCTCTGGGCAATTGGGGATGGGCAATAAATGCTGGTCCAGCCAGTGACGCCCACATCCCAAGAATGAATAAATAAAGACAGACAACAAACAGGGTGTCTGGTTGTCACATTGTCATTTGTTAGAGTTTGCTGCCACATAAACTGGCTGTAGCTTTTCCTATGTTATATCAGGTGACTAGATGTCTGTAAAGTGCTTTAGGCCGTTGGGATAAGTTCTACACGAATGCAATTCTTTATTTCTCAAGTGGTCAACCAAAGATATAGAATAATGTGTAGGCTTCCATGCATTGCCCTCAATATTCTTATCCAAGATGTTTGTCCTCACTAATCCTGCCTTTGGCATGTCACCAATTTTAGTTGGCCCGTCATTGGTGACCATGTCTTCAGCTGCCTGCACTCCCTATCTCCTGTAATTCATTAATTAAAACTTGTCTCTTTGGTCAACGTACTAACATCTCCCTAAGGGGCTGTGTCAAATTTTGTTTCATAGATCTCCTCTGAAGTCCCTTAAATATGTTAAATGTTTAAATGCTATATAACCACAATGTTGTTCTTATTACATGTTTTGAGGGGAAAGAAAAAGATTCTCTCTTAAATTTCAATCTGATGTGAAATTTCTTACGAGTAAAGTTGTGGACGACAGGTCTACACTGAGCTTAAGCCGGTCTGGCTGGTTTCATCCATATCAGCTTGACTCAGCATCAGAAAATGACAGCTTTTGAAATGAGCGAAGACATAGCCAGAATAGGTTGCCAATTAGTGCAACAAACACAGCATAAGAATTAGCTATCATTGAACGCAGTACGACAAATGTGTCCTTGGTAAAATTGGCATCCGAGTTGGTATTGCAGGAATGGATTGGCTAAAACAGACAAACGCTCAGTGCAGTGAATCCAGACTTTCAGTACATGTTCAGCTTTAAGAAACAGAGGAGGGGAGAAGCTTGGTGCCAAGTTGTACAGGACATTGGTGAGGCCTCTTCTGGAGCACTGTGCGCATTTCTGGTCGCCCTGTTATAGGAAGGATATTATTAAGCTGGAGAGGGCTCAGAAGAGATTTACCAGGATGTCCCCAGGAAAGGAAGGTTTGAGTTATAAAGAAAGGCTGGATAAGCTGGGACCTTTTTCACTGGAGTGTAGGAGGTTGAGAGGAGACTTTATAAAGGTTTATAAAATCAAGAGGGGCATAGGTAGGGTGAATGGCAGGTGCCTAGGGTGAGGGATTTCAAATAAAAAACGAAAGAACTGCGGATGCTATAAATCTGGAAACAAAACAGAAATTGCTGGAAAAGCTCAGCAGGTCTGGCAGCATCTGTGAAGGAAAAAACACAGTTAACGTTTCAGGTCCGGTGGCCGTTCCTCAGAACTGAGTTCAGTTTTTTCCCTTCACAGATGCTGATAGACCTGCTGAGCTTTTCCAGAAATTTCTGCTTTGTTTTCTGAGAGGTTTCAAAACTAGGGGGCATATTTTTAAGGTGACAGCAGAAAGATTTATAAAAGACATGAAGGGCAACGTTTTTTTTTCCCACAGAGGGTGG
>NW_025967600.1:0-25000 GCF_021869965.1 Rhincodon typus | reverse complement strand
TTCTAATAGGTTTGTCAGGTGTGACCTCCCCTTGATGAAGCCATGTTTACTCAGCCCTGTTTTACTATGCACTCCCAAGTACTCGCAATCTCATCCTTAATAATGGACTATCAAACCTTACCAACAACTGAGGTCAGGCTAGCCACCCTATAAATTTCCTGCCTTCTGACTCCCTCCCTTCTTAAACAGGCTTGTTACATTTTTTGAAGAAGGGTCTAGGCCCGAAACGTCAGCTTTCTTGCTCCTCTGATGCTGCTTGGCCTGAAATGTTCATCCAGCTCTACACTTTGATATCTCTTGTTACATTAAACATTTTCCAGTCCTCTGGCACCCTCACTAACTCCAGGCCTTGAATTTTGGAATTGAATTTTATATGGTTCATTTTTAAAGTAATTTAAGAGATTTTTTTGTGTTCTCCAACATGTTCAATCAGTTTTTAATATTGGGGCAAAATATTTCAGTCCTTGGAAACCTAAAGATGTAATTGGTCATCATAGTTTTGATTATTGAAAGGTCAACTGAAACTTGTCGAATGATCAGCAAACTCCAGTACTTAAACTAGTGATTACACTGGAAGGTTTTTCATGTTGTAACCTGAAAATCTAAACCTATCAGATGCAGAAAAGTTAATATTATTCAGATAAAAAGAAAACTGATGGTGGTTTTATTCCATTGTGTAGTGTTGTTCAAAAAGTCCTGAATTTAGAAATTACAGATTTGAAATCTATCCATTAAACAGTGAATAACTTGCACCGGTGGTTATGCTTGGTTATGAGATTAAATGCTCACTTTCTCTGGTCGGCAAAAAGGCGTAAACTTGCATGGTTTTCTTTCCAATTTTTGTGTCAATTTACACTTCTGTGATATTGAGGACCCTTGAGTGGATTGATTATTACATTTAGAATGTCTCCCATAAAGCTTCTGCATTTGACAGAAAATGCTTAAAAACTGTTATTTGCATCAGAAAGTTGGGGAACTATTATATAAATGAACCATTCACTGCCAGTTTAAAAAAAAATCTTCAAAAAGAAAAATAGGTGTATCATTCATTTTGCTGCAATAGTTACAATGTACTGATCTAAAGTTGTTCAGTCATACTGGCAGTGTTAACTATATCAGATCCTAAAATGCAGTAATTATTCATTTTAGCTGAACCATTTATATAAAATGCTGTAGTGCAAAGCTTCGTAAGTGGGGTTGTGAGCTCTAAGGCTGCAGTGACTGAACCCCAAATAAAAAACAGATTGCGCTCACTCTCACACTGTCTGTCTGTCTTTGTCTCGATCTCTCCTTCTTCTCCCTTTTTCCCTCCCCTAGCCCCCACCTCTCTCCCATGCGTGTGTGTGTGTGTGTGTCTGTCTCTGCCCCAAAATAAGATTCTAAGCAGTTGACCCCACTGCTCTCAAGATTTGTGGTAATTTTCAGGCCATCAATGGGTATGTCAGTGGGGAAAAGGTCAGGAAGCACTTCTCCCGTAGAGTCCAAAACAAGGGAAAATAATCTGAAGGTTAGAACTAGGTAATTCAAAAGGGAAAGCATGAAGCGCTTTCCCCACAACAGGGGATGTAAATCTGAAACACCCATCTTCTCAAAAAAGAAAGCTGCTGAGGCTTGAAGGGTTAATTGAAAAATGTAATTAGTCTCAGTTTTACATGTTTTGTTAGGCTGGGGTCTACCAACCAATGCAAGTAAATGGGCTCAGTTATAAATCAGCCTTAATCCTTTTGAAGGGCAGCACAGGTTTGAGGGGCTGAATCCCTACTTCCTCACCCTGTGTTTTTAAAGCTAGTTCATTTCCTAGTCAAAATTTTGTTTGGAAAACCTAAGCTTCCATGCTCAAACTCTTAATATTTTATGAAACTGCACTAACCCAATTGTTGTGTGAACGGCATTGATCTGTAGACTTCCTGCTGCCGTTTCTCAGACGTCTTGGATGGCCACCGTAAGAAGGGAATGTGGAATAAGAAATTTAACTCATGCCCTATATAATGGGTGCAAATTGCTCTATTTGCCCATGGAACAAAATTTGAGGTTATGAAGGTTTGATGTTTTGTTCCAGGTTGCACAGATTTGATGCATTTAGATTATTGCAACAAAAACAAAATAGGTTAGCTTGTGAATAACTCAGCAAAAAAATTTGGCCAAAGAATATAGAGCATTCATATAATATTTAGACTTGTGATATTGTATCTTTAATTTTTTTTTTTGTTTCATGAGTTGGAATGTGATGATCTGATAGTGACTGAAATATTTGTTTTCTTCTGAAGCTTGTTCATTTATTTCATTTTTTTCAGCAAGAATATTTTTTTTTTGTTGTTGTATGTAGTTATTCTAGACAGATTATATTCAGAAAATGCATTCCTTTCCCTCACAGAATTTTCACAGTGACCCTATCAAAATGGTTACAGAGGAGCTGCATTTAAAGGGAAATAAGAGAATACTAAAATAACGCTCATCCCCGTAACTCTTTCATGTGTGGGAAATATCACATTACTGCCACGTCAGAGTTCTTGCATGGCACAGTGTTGACTCCTCTCGGATACACTCAAACATGGAAAGATCTTGTAACTCGGTCCATATCAAACACCAAAAAACAAGATAGATAATGTTGTTTTAATTATTGGAGGAATTATAGAATATAAATTTAGTATAAATAAAATTTAAATTTAATTTCTTATTCGAAGTTTTTAATTATCAAACAATTCAGGAAAAGAGTAGTTTATGACTATAAGGACCATTTTTAGCAATATTTCACACAATCTCATTCAGTTTTTTAAAACCACTGCAAAGCTTTATTTTTGGAGAGAATCGATTCGTGTTTCAAAATCCTTATTGCCAATGCCTTTATTTTGTATAGTAATCCATATACTGCAACTAAAAAATGACTCCAGACTCACCATTAGGGAAAGTACAGCCCTGAAAATAGATAGTGCTTCAACTCAACGTCATCCAGTTTTTCCATCTGATTCAGAAGACAAGCTGAAGCCTGCATTTTCTTTAAGCAATTTGGGCAGAGTCTGGATACTGTCATACTGCTTAAAAGTGAGGTTTCTTCACTGACTGCAGTTTGTTAAAACATGATATCCCTTTTACCTTGTAACATCTATTATAAGGAAGCTTCTAGGATTCATAATTAAGGATATTATGGCTGGATACTTAAAATCATGTGATCAAGGAGACTCAACGTGGCTTTGTCAGTAGAAATTGTTTAATTTATTACAGTTTTTTGATAAAGTAACAAGCAGGGTGGATCAGGGGAACTTGTGGGCGTGTTGGGGCTTCCAAAACACATTTAATTGGTACTGCATAAGAGGTTACAAGATCACATGGTGCAAGAGGAAACATATTCACATGTGTAAAGGATTGCTAGCCAATGAGGGAGCAGAGTAGGGATAAATGGGTCTTTTGGGTTGGCAAGCTATAACCAGTGGAACGCCACAGGAGATGGTGCTGGGCCTTAACAATTTACAATCTATATCAATTAGATATACAGGTGAACTTACTAGCTAAATCTGCTGATGACATAAAGATAGGAAGGTAAGTTGGCGAGGAGGCAGAGGATATATAAGGAGATTTGGTTCAGTGGGTGTGCAAAAACCTTGGAAGAAGAACCACATAGCAAATGAGAAGTTATCCACTTTGGTAGGAAGAATACCATTTAAATGGAGATTGTAGAATTCAGTTTTACAAAGGGATCTGGGTGTCCCGGGGCATGAATTGCAAAATATTTGTATGTTGGTACAACAAGTATTAGGAAGGCAAATAGGATGTTCATTTCAAGAGGAAGGGAATGTAAAAGTAGGAAATTCTGTTGCAGCTGACAGGGTATTGATGAGACCACATCTGGCATGTTGTGTACAACTTTAGTCTTTTTTGTTTGGGGGGTGTGGGGAGCGAGGAGAATGTTTCCTTTCAAAGCAGTTCATTGAACTTCCTTGTGAGATAAGGAGCAATTCTTATGAAGAAAAGTTGAGCAGATTGTGCCTATACCCATTGGAGAACAGAAGAATGAAAGGTGGTCTTTACTGAAACATGAAAACCTATGGGGACTTGATTAGGGGAATAAGGGGATAAGTGGATATTTCCTTTTGTGGAAGAGAATAGAATTAAGTAATGTGGTTGAATCTTGAGGGGTCGCTTTTACGACAGATGAGAGGCTGCCTTTCTCAGAGAATCATTAGTCTATGGAATTCTCTTTTCCAGAAAGCATTGGAGACTGGGTTATTCAATTTATTCAAAGCTGAATCTTGTAGATTGATGGACAAGGGAGTAACGGACATATGGGACTGTGGGCGAAGGGGGCGAACAGCAAAGTGAAGTTGGAAATGGCAAAGCAGTGTAAAAGGGCACAATGGTCTACTACGAAATCCTGTGTTACCATAAATTATTTTCTCAAACTTCAGGACCATTTCTTTTCAGTCCTGTTAGTTCATTATTTCAAGTTAATTAATTGAGAATTCATTGATTCAGTTTTACTCGCAGTAAACATAATTTGGATGTACCTTGAGTTACTCCTCTGCACTGGCTTGCTTGACTCAATGCATTAAAAGTTCTGTGCTATTCTTCGTGCAATTGTGGAATGCAGACCCGAGAATTAAATCTGCTTTTTGACGATCTATATAAAATGTGAAATGATTATTGTTTTTAAAACCTGCCAACAATTTATGCTAAGAATTAAAGCTGAAATAGAGAAATCTGGAGAATTTTATTTGCAGTAATTCAGTAAAATTTACTTTAATGGCCATTTGCTTTGTGGCAGAAGTAATGCAGTATATAATACCCAAATTAGTGTTTGCAACTATGGCTGAATTATTAGCTCCTGACACCTTCAAGGCCAGAGTAGTAACACCAACAATTGTCTTCTGACGAAAGAATTAACATTTTGGCTCAATGACCTTTTTTTATCTCCACTGATGCTCTCTAAGCAGTTGAGCACTTTCAACATTTTTGGTTTTTATTTCAGGTTCCCAGTATCCACATTATTTTGCTCTTACTTAGGAATAATATACTGTAGATAGGGTAAAAGCAAAGTATTGCGGCTGGTGGAAAATTGTAATAAAAATGGAACAGGTTGGAAATAATGAAAAGGTCTTACAGTATCTGTGTACAGAGAAACAGTTGACATTTTGGGTCTGTGCCCTTCCAGAATTCTTTCTGATGAACTATTAACTTTACCCCTCTTTCTGTGAATACTGCTAGACCTGCTGAGTATTATTAGCACTTTCTATTTTCACTGCACATATACAACATAGTTTAATGTTTTTCAGGATTGATTTGAGGCTCATTAAATTCCAAGAGATTTTTTTTTTCTAAAATGACTATTAGATTACCATTTTTATTTGGCTTCTGTACCTATTACTTTGGCATCAGGATTTTTTTGGGAGGATAAAGGTGTCTGCAATTGTGGAGAGCTGCAAATTCACAGCATTAAGAGTAGACCCCAACTAATGGGTTATAGAAGAATTCACAATTTTATATTTATTCCTCTATTTGGCCAGGACAGGCACATTAAAGCCAATTTTTTGAGCAGATGTTTTTGATTTCTAAATCAAAGTTCAAAGCCAATATGCTTACCAATTAACTTAAAGCAAAAAATGTTATGCTTTTAAAACATACTCGCACAAATAAGCTTATGTAGCTATACGTATTGCAGGAAATAAAGCAAGGAATATAACCATTTATGCCTACACGTTTTGAAGAGGAGTTTTTGTTGGCAAGATACAGGCTATATCCAATACTTTCTGCTCCAAACTATATGGTGATCTCATTCAGATGTACAGACCAGTTTCCCAGTAACTGATTCTACAGGGTTGGAAGATCTCCACACAGACCCACTTCAAACTAACTTGCTAGGTTAGAACTATGGTTAATATTGATATTTGTCGGTTATTGTGACTTCTTTTCTTTCCCTCTCAATTGCATCATACCCTAAAACTGGTGGTAAGTGAGAGAATTGCATGCTTGAGTTTGTTTTTCTCAGCTTCAAGTCTGAAGTGCATCAGTTCATGATGTTGAAACTTTTTTCCAAGTCCTCATCCACGTTCGCAACTTTTTTCGTATCTTCCATTCAGTTTTTCCTGCTGCCCGTTTCTGGATTTGTAGT
The DNA here is from genome assembly GCF_021869965.1 of Rhincodon typus. NCBI lineage: Eukaryota > Metazoa > Chordata > Chondrichthyes > Orectolobiformes > Rhincodontidae > Rhincodon > Rhincodon typus. Next base: position 18,897 of record NW_025967600.1, on the reverse strand, counting down.
TGTTTTGTTTTCAAAATCTGCGTTTTTTGGGTTTCTCTGTTTCTCTACTTGGGTTGTTATAGGAGTTGGCCAGAACTCAAGGCCAGCAAGCTCATTTCTCTTTAGGTTTGAATAAGCTGTCCTTTCTGGAACTATATGACTTATGATGATGGCACTTGCTACATTAGTCTGTATCAGGGTTATTGGCGGATCTGATGTCCCATGGCAGATGGCTGTTGTAAATACTGAACTGACATCAACGTCAACAGGAATGGTATATAGGGGAAGTGATCATTCTAATCAATGCATTATTGGAATGAGTATTTTTTTTTGATCTTCCTACAGCTTTTAATTCTCATTAGCCTAGATCCCAATTTTAAGAATTGATTCATGCCCCAAAAATCATCTTTTCCTCATGCTTCGTGCATGCAAGCACGTATATGTATTTCCTCTATTGTTGGGAAGAATGAAGACACTTTTCTGAGATAACAAGGTGTAGAGCTGGATGAACACAGCAGGCCAAGCAGCATCAGAGGAGCAGGAAGGCTGACGTTTCGGGCCTAGACCTTCAGAAATGGGGGAGGGGAAGGGGGTTCTGAAATAAATAGGGAGAGAGGGGGAGACAGATAAAAGATGGATAAAGGAGAAGATAGGTGGCGAGGAGACACAGGTCAAAGAGGCGGGGATGGAGCCAGTAAAGGTGAGTCTAGGTGGGGAGTCAGGGAGGGGATAAGTCAGTCCAGGGAGGACGGACAGGTCAAGGGGGCGGGATGAGGTTAGTAGGTAGGAGATGGGGGTGGGGCTTGAGGTGGGAGGAAGGACAGGTTAGGGAGGCGGGGGCGAGCTGGACTGGTTTTGGGATGCGGTAAGGGGAGGGGAGATTTTGAACTCCAACCTCTCCCCCACAGAACGTGCAGCCCTCCGCTCCGATCCCAACCTCACCATAAAACCCGCGGACAAGGGAGGCGCAGTTATAGTATGGCGCACTGACCTCTACATCGCCAAGGCCAGGTGCCAACTCTCTGACACCACCTCCTACCACCCCCTTGATCATGACCCCACCCCCGACCACCAAACCATCCACAACCTCATCACCTCAGGTGACCTTCCACCCACAGCCTCCAACCTCATTGTTCCCCAACCCCGCACCGCCTGCTTCTATCTTCTTCCCAAAATCCACAAACCTGACTGCCCTGGTCGACCCATTGTCTCTGCCTGCTCCTGCCCCACTGAACTTATCTCCACCTATCTCGACTCCATTTTCTCCCCCTTGGTCCAGAAACTCCCTTCCTACGTCCGTGACACCACCCACGCCCTCCACCTCCTCCAGAACTTGCAATTCCCCGGTCCCCAACACCTCATCTTTACCATGGATGTCCAGTCCCTATACACCTGCATTCCCCATACAGACGGCCTAAAGGCCCTCCGCTTCTTCCTGTCCCGCAGGCCCGACCAGTCCCCCTCCAAGGACACCCTCTTCAGCTAAGCGGATCTCGTCCTCCCCCTCAACAACTTCTCTTTCAATTCCTCCCACTTCCTGCAGACAAAGGGGGTGGCCATGGGTACCCGCAAGGGCCCAAGCTATGCCTGCCTCTTTATAGGTTACGTGGAACAATCCCTCTTCCGTAGCTACACTGGCCCAAAACCCCACCTCTTCCTCAGTTACATTGATGACTGTATCGGCGCTGCCTCGTGCTCCCACGAGGAGCTCGAACAGTTCATCCATTTCACCAACACCTTCCACCCTAACCTTAAGTTCACCTGGACCATCTCCAATACCTCTCTCTCTGTCTCCATCTCTGGCAACCACCTAGAAACCGATATCCATTTCAAGCCCACCGACTCCCACAGCTACCTAGAATACACCTCCTCCCACCCACCTTCCTGCAAAAATGCCATCCCCTATTCCCAATTCCTTCGTCTCTGCTGCATCTGCTCCCAGGATGAGGTATTCCAGTCCCGTACATCTCAGATGTCCTCATTTTCAAGGACCGCAACTCCTCCACACCCCCCCCACCCCCGAAAATGGTCGAGAACGCCCTCGATCGTGTCTCCCACATCTCCCACAACTCATCCTTCACACCCCCCTCCCTGCAATAACAACCAAAACAGAATCCCCCTCATCCTCACATACCACCCCACCAACCTCTGGATCCAATGCATCATCCTCTGACACTTCCGCCATCTGCAATCCGACCCCACCACCAAAAACACTTTTTCACTCCCCACCCTTATCTGCTTTCCGGAGGGACCACTCTCTCTAGGACTCCCTTGTCCACACCACACTCCCCTCCAGCCCCACCACACCCGGCACTTTTCCCTGCAACCGCAGGAAGCGCTACACCTGCCCCTACGCCTCACCCCCATCCCAGGCCCCAAGAAGACTTTCCACATCAAGCAGATGTTCACCTGCACATCTGCTAATGTGGTATACTGCATCTGCTGTTCCCGTTGTGGCCCCCTGTACATCGGGGAAACCAAGCAGAGGCTTGGGGACCGCTTTGCAGAACACCTACACTCGGTTCGCACTAAACAACTGCACCTCCCAGTCGCAAACCATTTCAACTCCCCCTCCCATTCCTCAGACGACATGTCCATCCTGGGCCTCCTGCAGCGCCACAACGATGCTACCCAAAGGTTGCAGGAACAGCAACTCTTATTCTGCTTGGGAATCCTGCAGCCCAATGATATCAATGTGGACTTCACAAGCTTCAAAATCTCCCCTCCCCCTACCGCATCCCAAAACCAGCCCAGCTCGTCCCTTCCTCCCACCCCCAGCCCCATCTCCTACCTACTAACCTCATCCCGCCCCCTTGACCTGTCCGTCCTCCCTGGACTGACCTATCTCATCCCTACCTCCCCACCTACACTCACCTTTACTGGCTCCATCCCTGCCTCTTTGACCTGTCTGTCTCCTCTCCACCTATCTTTTCCTCTATCCATCTTCTGTCCGCCTCATCCTCTCTCCCTATTTATTTCAGAACCCACTTTCCCACCCCATTTCTGAAGAAGGGTCTAGGCCCGAAACGTCAGCCTTCCTGCTCCTCTGATGCTGCTTGGCCTGCTGTGTTCATCCAGCTCTACACCTTGTTATCTCAGATTCTCCAGCATCTGCAGTTCCTACTATTTCTGAAGACACTTTTCTGTTTGCTTACCATTGCATTTTGGAAATGGAATTCCTAATGGTGGCTTCCCAAATATGACAAGATTCCTTTGTGCAAATTGACTTCTATCTTGCATGTCATTCAAATAGCTCTTTTAATGGAACTCACCTGTGTAGGCCTGTTAAATTTGCATCCACTCCTGAAGTGGATTCGTTGAAACAGCCCTGAAATGATGTTTCAGTCATAGCCGGAATCCTTAATTCAAGATGTTGGGGTTTAGTGAAAGTATAATGTTCAGACATTATTAATTAATGTATATTTAACGGGTGTGTATGTTTTTCCTTTGATTATATAATTGCCCTTCCTTGAAATGGGTATAATGGTCTGGTTTAATTTGGATAGATGTAAATTTACCCACCTTAATAGTATCCATACCAACATTTAACTTTAATAGAATGGCTCAGTTGTTGCAGCACAGTCTGATCATGTGTGCAAAGTACGGGAGGTAAATTAGTTGCAAGAGTTGGGGCAGTTGTGATCTAGCAGTTTTCCTTAAAAATATGGTGTCCTCCTTTTATAGATCCAGACTGCAACTCTGCATTTTTTGGGAGCTTAGATTGGTGACAATTTTTATACAAGCCCTCAACTTGGATTGGAAATAACCAAATTTAAGAATATCATTTGCTCATTCGCTTGTCTTTACTTGAGTTTTGTTCAACTAGGTTTTTAAAATAAACTTGACTCCTCCACCAGAGCATAAATTCAATATCAGACTTCGAAAATCCTGAGTGATGCAAACAGCTTTTTAATTTGTCATGAAAATCCTCTGATACAGAAAATTGCCTTGTCCTATCAAGAGTCATTTAGTTCTTTATTAATTTAGAATCAACTTATAAACTCTGGGTTTAAGAAACAGGTGGTAGAGGGGAGAAACTAACTATATACTCTCTGTACTTGTTTCAATTCCTGATGCGTCTGTTTTGATATACATATACCGTGTATATAATTTCACTATTCTCTGCGGCACTGACGCCTGGTTGTCTGACTGGTCTTAGTTTTCTTTGTACACTGTTTTATAAATGCGTCCTTGCCAGAGACTGAAACCTGTGGTCACTGATGTGTTGCTGGTGTTTCGCGGCTGTGAGCTGTTGGTTTGTGATTTGACTTTTTTTGGTCTTCCCAGTCACTTGTGCGCTGGCGGTGGCTTCTCTCCGTGCCTCAAGGTACAGACGGAGTAATGGCACTTTCGTAGCCCTGGAAATGTTGCCATTACTCCTGGTGCGTGCTGTCAGGTGGCTGCGTTGCGATAAATTTCCATACTTGCTTCATGTATACCAGACACCTTGTGGAATCCTGCTTAACCTAGTGGACATAACACAGGGCTTGTCCAGCAAAAAAAAAATCATTTTGTAGGTCTTTGTTGCCTAACCAAGTCTATGCCACATAATTTCTTTGAACCCAAGAAACTTGGAAAGCCCATTATCAATGGCCCTTTGTTAAATGTCTGACCACTCATTCTGAAACAAAAACCTTTTTTGCCATTGCAAATATTGTTTGAAGTTACTAAAGCCAGAGTTTTTGAAGGATAACAATCAAATTCGTTCTCCTTCCTCAGTGAATTTTTGAAAGAGTAGGATAGCTCCCATGAATTAGTTAGAAATGATTGGCGAGTAAAATAAAGATCACCTCCCATTACCCATTTGATAAATAAAAATGAAATTTGATTCTGATTTGAGCAAAATAACTAACACACTACACTACCTATCACTTTTATTAAATCAAAAAAAATTAAGTATTTTGGTGCATTCAAATACCAAATTCTATGATGTTGAATTTTTTTCTGTAACCTGCCTCATTACTTTATACGTCAACAAGCACATGCATGCAGTTGCAACCATGCATGGATCAGATCTTTATTGAGATACGATACCACATGATCCACTGTGTTTCCGGTCATTGTTGCAACTTCATACCTTTCAATCCGGAATGTGTTCCAATGCATCACTGATTCCAGAACAAGTAAAACATCTCATGGTTCATTCATGTATATCTTATTCTACCTTTGATTTCTAGACTTATTGTCTACTACCAAATCAACACCTCAAACATTTGAGAGTAACTTTACCACCGTGGAGCCAAAGGAATCCCATCTCAGTCACTTGATTCCAGTGCCATGTTAAAACCGATGTTATATTAGCATGAATGCAAATAATTACATTAACACACTACTGCTCATTACAGATACAGCTTGAAATTTCTCCCGTTTCTTCAGCCCCTTGTCAAAGGTGACATCCTTATCTTGGGTCCACTTAAATAATGTGTCTCACTATTTAACTTAATCTTTGCTAATGCCATAATGTCCAGGATATCATAGTACATTAGTAATATGGGCCCTCAATCCTGCAGTATATGTTTACAGCCCTTTTACGTTACCTTAAAATGCTAGACTATAATCTCATGATCAAAAATATTTTGATCCCGAGTTTTGTACTTGTAAATTCAGTGCTCATTTTTCCTATATCTGTTTGGATAGTTTAGTAGAATTGTTGCTCAAAACATGCCCTATACTTGGATGTGTTTGATCGATCCATTCCATTCCTTTTTTACCCTGGTAGAGTGGTAGTGCATACTGATGCAAACTGTATTAGGAACTTTTCAAAGCAGTAGCTATACATAGCATCGGACTAGTTTTTCCTTTGGTCATTGTTTAAATTTGAGGTCATTTTTAGTATAGTGGCAACCAGGTACCAAGTCTTGATTTGGTCTCACTGCAAAGTCCTTGCTCTGTATCTCAATCTTTACATCCTGCGAATAAAACACATTTTTGTTCAGGTCAATAAAACCTCGAGGAAAAAAAAATTGAACAGGATTTCACAATCAGTTGTTGGTTTACGTCTTCTCATTGGTCTATGAGAGTGAACCACTGGAACTTGGGGACAAGATGAACATGTACCTTACACAATCTGTCCACTATAGTTGCAGTATTTCATGACAAGCCTCAAAGTGTTAACCAACCATGTAATAACATTTTTTTTGCCATTGAATGTAATGATTTAGAGACTAACTCCATGAACAATTACATCGTTGAAGTTTATCTATGAGCTGACAAAGTCAAGCCAACTGGTGCTAGCAGTTTGCAGTTGGTTTTGTATTAATCTCTAATGGGTTGTCTTCCTTTTTTTTAACCTTCCCTTTCATCTCTGTGATCTGAATATCTGACTGAGGCAGATGACGAGCCAGTTTCTGGACCAATGTGAGTATAACATTTAACAAGTTACTTAAATATGGTACTCTTTTTAAAAAGTGACATTGATTTCAAGTGCCAGCTGCAATGAGTACACTCGGATCAGGTTTAGTGTGGGTAACGTGCTGAGTAAACCTTCCTCCATCATGCCTCATCAGTGCACCTCAATTTTCAGCAGTGAGGATGCCAGTTCACTGCCAGTTTTATTAGGGGCAGTTTTATTGTGACCATTAAGCACCTAATTGAGATTTCTCGCCGTTCTTGTCTAAAGAATGGTGAGTGGTTCACTTCAACGCACCCTGAGTCGGAATTCTATCCAGACTGCCTGGCCAAGATTATGCTAATATTGTGCTTTTATCACTTTTCTTGCTTTCTGTTGTTTTGTTGCACGTTTCCATGTGTGGCCAGTTTTTAAAAAAAGTTTTGACATTGTCATATGTTAATTAATTCTAGTAAAGGGTAAAGTCACCATGGTCCTCAGTACAATAGGGCTGCTCTTTCATTAGTTAGAGACATCACTGGTGGCAGTTTAACCTGAGAGTCGTCATACCCTTTTGAGGGAAAGGGTTGAGAAGGAGAGACCTGCACATTAAGCTGAGCCTGTGCAGGTGTTGAACCCACACTGTTGGCATCACCCTCTATAGCAAACCAGCCAACCAAAGTAACTGACCAACACCCTCACCCCCAACAATGACGACGAGAAATTGCTAAAAATGCCTGGCTAGCTCATTCTCAAGTTAATTATATTTAAATTCCCCAACCCCTTTGATGCAAGGTATGAGATGCAGATACCAATTAACTTGCACACTGGGGACTCATTCAGGAGTTAGTAAGCCTGTCATCTTGACTGTTTATGCTGGCCTCAAAGCTTGATCAATATTCTCATGATCCCCAACATCGTATTTTTATAGAATTTATAATAGAACAAACATGGATACCATACTTCTTAAGTTTTGAATTTGCTGCTATTGAAACAGTTATTATTGAGAATTAAAATTTGATGTTATAGTTTGTCATGCGCATCTTTGTCTAAGCTCTTTCAATCTCCGTTTTTCTGCAGCATGCTTTAGATGATGGCTTTATGGTACTCTCTGGCTCAATATTGCATTAGTCTATAAGAGGGTTTCTGTTAATGTCTTCGGCCTTGTACATTTGTAGGATGTTCTTTTTCTAGAAAATTGCTGAACGTCAAATCAGTAAATAGACAAATAAATGTTTCTTACTAGAATTGTGTTCTTTTATGTCTTAAACAATAAAAGCACATTCCAAGCCTGGTCTGTCTCCACTCTGTACCTACATAGCCCTTACATATGCTGAAAAATTAACTGTTTGTTTTCCCTGTTCTCAGTAGCTCATCACCAAAACCTGACAACGCACTTGAAGCACTGCTGTAGTCTAGCTGCTTCGTCACTGTAACTCTTTGTTTCTTATTGGTCACTCCAGTCAGCCTCCATATTTTGCACGAAATTTGTTGGAAAGCAGTTGTGATCACAGTATATTGGGAGAGTTGTTGAAATAGCTTTATATTGTTACAAAGAATCTAATGGTTAATGTTATTAAAAGTGGGTTCTTGAATCCATTTTGAAAAACCCATAGGCTAGATCTTAAACTGCTTTGATAAGCTGTGAGTGAGGCGAGGCATTGAACTGATGATGGAACTAAGTGGATGGAAGCATTGGAGGACCCGTTTTCGCTGGGGTGCAGCTATCTGAGCAACAATGCCATTAGGACAGATTGCCCACTTCAGTTATAGGGAAAACCTCCTGAGGTGGAGACAGTAGTAAATCTTGTACTGTTTATTATCATAAACTGTCCAGTTCAAAGTTTAATAATTCCTAATTGTCCATCACCTGAAATTATTAGATGTAAAAAGTTTGAATTTAGGTTGCTAGTTTTAAATGACCTTTTACTAACTTGTATAGTATAAAAGATATTGTTATCCACAACACTCATGAAAGAGGTGAAGCTGCTAATCGAGAATACTGATTGATGGGAAGCTACTTTAGCCTTGACAAGAGTCTTTTGAGAGGTTAATGGGAGAGGAGAAGCGGCTGGGCATCTGTAGGTCAAAGCGTAGCAGGGTGGAAGTGACCATAGTCCCACCATAGGCTGCTGTCTTGGCAGAGAGATGACCAGTGTGAGTTGAACCTGTGTGTTTCCACACCTCCGGTAGTAGGTGAGGTTGAGAAGGCAAGACCTTCACAGTGACTTCAATTTGTTTGGGAATTGAACCCACCCCGCTGCCATCTCACTGCATTGCAAACCAGCAGTCCAGCCAGCAGAGCTAACTGGCTCCTCGCGGTAAAGGAAGTCAGGCTGACCCCACAATCTTCAGTTCCGCTTCTTAAAAAGAAACTCCAGCTGTCAATTTCACCAACAGTTGCTTCAAGTGCTATGTCTTTAATCATCAAGTAATCAATATTCAAAACTAATTTTTAAATTTTGTCACAAAACCTGAACCAATTTCAGATTTGCAAGTTGTTATTTGTTTTAAGAACGCATTACCTGGACACTGCAAGTGACTGGCCACCTTTTTTTATAAAACAAAATTTCACTATCAGAAATTTGATTACTAGTGTCGGGTAACACTAAGTTTGTTGCATCCAGTAATTTATTGTAACTCTGACCTCCTGATGTGTTGAAGAGCAGTTGAATGACTTGTCCAAATCCAAGCATCCAATAACAACAAATTGTCTTTGCTTCATCTCAATTCCCAACAGTACTTTTGGCTGATTTTTTTTTTTTTTTTTTTTTGTTCCCTCAAAATGCACAAAAACATTTTGAGTTTTGAACAGTGGACTGAAAGATCTGAAAATAATCAAGTCTTTGAATTTAAAAATAACTTTTTAAATATCATTTATGGATGTGAGCATCACTAACTACACTTATCATTTATTGTCCATTCCTAATTGTTCAGAGGGCTATAGTCAACCATGTTGCTGTGGGTCTTGAGTGTCATGTAGGCCAGACCAGGTAAGGATGGCAGTTGCCAGACATTACTGAACCATATTGTTTACTGTCATAAAAAACAATGGCTAGATGATTGCCATTAGGCCAGCTTTTGTTAATTTTAGATTTTTAATTAATTAAAATCTCATCACCCCAGAACATGATGCTGTGGTTCTGGATTAGTAACCCAGTGACATTACTGCTATGAAGCCACCTCCCCACATTGTATCATCTCCCATCAAACATTAAGCTTGCTAAATATGATTAGTACAGTAAATAGCTGTTAACTTTTTAATGTAATTCCAAACCAGGAAAACTAATTCGACAAACAATCATAAAGACAAGAACTTGCGTCAGAGAAACACCAACTAATCCTTGGTTATCAGGTATGTTCCATTTGTCATGTGAATTTTTCTTTGATCTTGTATCTAACATTATTGCATGTTTGTTGGGCTTAATATCTCAGAGAGCAAACTGCACACTTCATTTTTTTTAAAGTGACCGGAAAGCAAAGATAAACTTTCTGCTGCCCAGTCCCACCAATTTGCAAGTGCTAAGAAAAAAGAGAAAATGGTTAAATGCCAGCCATTCTCTTGTTTTGTTTTAAACTTGCTGGAACTATTGCAGCTTGTTACATGAATATAAAACACATATAACTATGGATACTGGAGATCTGAAATGTACACACAGAAATTACTAGAGAAACTCTGGTCTGGCAGCGTCTGAAAAGAGAGTTCATGTTCCTAGAAAGGTCACTAGACTCAGTGTGTTGTTTCATCACAGATGCTGCTAGACCTGCTGAGTTTCTTTAGCAATTTCTGTAGCTTACTACGTGACTGTTTTAAATCTTCACATTCCACTGTGTCGAACTGTTTTGACTGGTGAGACGACTATGGGAGCACCTGGAAAATGAAAGAAGGGACAAACGCATTTTTCAGAATTCCTGAATTGAAAGCATGGAATGAAAACAGGTTCTTAGTTGAAAAGTGACAGTATGCGATTTTCACAAGCTGCGGATTTCTCTCAATTCTAATTACATCATGACATCCAAGACTTCAGAATTTGGTCGATTTTCATAATTTTACTGTAGCCGCTTGATTTCCATGGATAGCGTTTTGTTTGCATCACAGAATTACATCATTGTGAATTTTTAAAGCTGTTATTAAGTTGGACTTAGTGATCAAGTTACTTAAGGGCAAACAATTTTGATGACTGGTTGCTGTGTGTGCTTCACCATGAGAACTGTTTGCCAGTCTGTGGTCGGTCTGTTGAATTCTCATTTGCAGTAGTTATTCTTCGAACAACTAACTGATTTCTCTCTGCAAGATATGAACGGGCTGCATCATGATCCTTCCTGAATACCTTGTGTCTAATTTCTGTGAGCCTCTCTTATTCCCCCTTTGACAGAGGCTTGACCCAAACCATCAATTTAGTCAGTGACTGTAGGTTTTTCTGGTTTTGGGTCTCTTCAGTCAGTGATAAGTAAGAGTTTGTTGAATTAAAGGGAGTGAGATCACAACTGCCAGTTGTATCTGTGTACAATGGCACCAGTGGGTTGAGAACATTGAACTTATCGAAATAAGTGTAGGAGGCAACGTCTTGACTAAGCATCATTCTCTGCTATTTTTTGATCACTGAACGCAATGGAGCCCACTTTATTTTTTGATGCTCTAATATAAATGTGAATGCCCACATTTGTCACATTGCTGTCAGTACAGAATATTTAGAATGCTGTATTTGCCTCTTGTGGGGGGGGGGGGGGGTTTTCTGCCCTGCTGCTTAAATTTCTTTCTGAAATACAGTATTATTGATATTCATTGCTTCATGATAAAATGCAACATTAACAGAAGAACAGTTCTTGCAGTAGCACTAATCCCTGTTTGTACCTTATTTGGACAGTTAATTACTAAATCTGATTGTAATTCCTGCAGAAATCAACAGTCAAAATTGAACCATTAGGTGATCCATTTTTACGCCAATCCTAATCACCTGCCCTGGATGCTGCTCATTACAGTAGCATTTCCTGCATTAGTCCTTTCTGCCAGTTCTTAAATTTACAAATTCAATTATTAACTTAAGGTGTTTGTCATTGGTGTATCCCCAATACAATGCATTACAGACCAGTATTTTATGTATGAATTTTTAAATGTACATTTTTCTGTAAGCATCTTTACTTGTAAGTATTGATACTGATCAGACAAGGCTGTTATTGGCTTAAGGTCAGTCTTGTTCTGATGTGCTTGCTTATGCTGACAAATACCTTGAGTTTTTACAGATCTTAAACCAATAAGTTTTTGTGACTAAAGTCATTTCAGTTTGGTGAACGTTCAAAAGTGTAATTGATTTATTCATACATCTTCACAGAACTTTGAATTTCTGAAGATCATTATCAAATAGCATGGCTATCAGTCAAGGACTCTGGAGATTGTTGGTCTGAATGGATGGGTTTTGACCTTCCCACTGTCTAAGCAGGAATAAGATGGCTGTGCGAAGCATGTTTTGCCTTATTCAATCTCTTCTAAAGAATAAAGTATTAAAAAGATTGCTTTGCAAATTTATTTCTGATTATTTCAAATCGATAGGGTGTACTTTGAGTGCTTGATATGCTATTTATTGATGCTTGATTGTCTTCCCCCACCCTCCTCCACCCCTTCTTCTTCCTGCGTTTCTGTTTATGTGGATGCATGCAATGTTTATTATTTCTCGTGTGCTCATTCATACACTGTTCATCACGTGGCACTCCTAACTCCATGATTCCTTTTGTTCTGTCCTGGAACACTTGCTAAATAACTGCATCACTCATATGGTATTTGATTTGAATTTGTATATATTGCAAATGTTAGTGTCCAGCAAATCAGAAGCATATAAATAAATGATGTATTGCACTGACCTGGTAGAGGTTAAGGCTAAAGTATATATATCTCTTCCACTGCCATTTCATGAGCCCTATTCTTGATGTCACATTCTAGCACAGTCATTGCATGGTAGTTTTCTATGCAAGCTTGAAAAAGCAATTTATTATCTGTCTCCTTTTCTCCTTTCAAATTACTGTTCTGAAATCCGCCCTGTGTTTCGTTTGGACACTAATAAAACTTTAATGTTGTGACTTTCTTTCAAAAGTAATTTTGGGTGTGTAAATGCATGAGATTGCACATTTACCTGTGGTTATTATAATCATTAATATAACTCCATGTACAGTATGTTGACCCACTGATTTTTAAAAATAAACAATGACATTGAAAACTAGGTCATTTGCGTGAAATTTGTCAAGGGTTGAAATGAGTACATTGTATTTAAATGTGCGGTGCTGCCTTCGAGAAGAGATCAGACAGGGATCTTCAGGTTTTACATTGAATGCTTTTTGGTAACCAACCAGTACAGACACTGATATTTTGATAAACCGTAATGTCCCGAGTATCCAGAGTAACTAATGGCCTTGTCCTAAAGTGGCCACAATTGCCTGAAAACATTATTAAATATTTTCAGCCAATGCTAAAATTTAATCTCTTGATTTGATCCAACTTTAGTTTTTATTCATGACGCATTGAAGGAAAGAAATGCTGTGGTCAGTGTACTTTCCCTGTGTAATGTATTGATGTTCACATTTCTAACCTATCATACAATAGAGACTAGCTAATCTGAGCCATCTTTCCTTCTTACTCAGTTGGCAGCACTCGCTTCTGAAATAGAATGTTGTGCATTCACTCCCCACGTTTAGAGATTTGGCATAATTTGAAACTGCAGCTCTATTTGAGATGCTGTCCATCAAATGGTATGCCAAATCAAGCACACACACGTCCTCGGATGAATGTAAATGATCCCAAGGGACTATTTCAAAGGAGAGTAAGGGAATTCTCCCCACTGGTCTGGTCAATATTTATCCCTCCTCCAAGATCCAAAAAAAAAGCTGGTTACTTGTCTGATTCGTGTCTTAGTCTGTGAAAATCAGTTGACCTACTGATGTTTTAAAAATAAACAATGACATTCAAAACTAGGTTATTTGTGTGAAATTTATCAAGTGCTGAAATGAGGACATTGCATTTAAATGTGCTGTACTGCCTTTGAGAACAGATCAGAAAGGGATCTTCAGATATTGCATTGAATGCTGTTTGGTAGCTAGCCAGTTTTTTGGTATAACTATGGTGACTAGTGTGGCTCTCGCCTGTAAGGGCTGAAGGAAACCAGTAAGAGACTTTGTTCAATTTTGGAGTTCAAGGGCTCTACATTTCCTACCCAGAGATTGGGATATAAAGAAACAATCTTAGGGTATAGTAAACTGAGTTTTGTGATAATTACGTTCAAATGTAAACCAAAAAATGTAGAGTAACAAAAGTCAAATGTAAGGAACACTATATGGGACAGGAGGAGTATGAAGTAGGTCATACTCTCACACACTGGAATCAACAAAGTGAAAAAGACATCGGAGGAGAACTTAAAGTTGATTATTTCGAGAATATCTAGGCTTTAATCTTCTGTCTCCTAAGTTAGGAATTTAGACTAAGGAGCAAGGAAATTTGGTGAAAAAAAGTTTTTGTTAAAGGTTCAGGTGTTCATTTTTATTAAACAATTTTTCTTGTCTATTACAACAGTGGTGGGGGAGCTCTGACACCTGCAGTGCACATCCTATTCCATGTGGGATGTCTAGTCCATTTCTTGTGTCCTGAATAACCATACAACCTGGAAGTGTCATCAACTACAGCAGCTCAGTAGTATGAGAGAAATAGGCAGATAGTCCAGGAGTCCTTCAAATAAATTTCATTCTTCAATTAGTATTCACTTCTGAACATTGATATAAGCACTGATGACGCCTTCATTTTACTGATGATCAAGAGTGGATTGAGGGGGTCAGCAATTGACTTGGTTGGATTTTCCCTGCTTTGTGGACAGGAAATACTTGTGTCATTTTCCACATTGTCAGGTAGACGATGTCACAGTTTTAATGGAACAGCTTGGCTAGTGAGAGATACCATGATAGAATGGGGAAGGTTATGGGAGAGAAATGTTGTACCAGCACTAGTCTTGGGTGACATGACTCCTTTCATTCTCAAATCGTACTTCAGATGTTTTACCTCCATGTCCAAGATCCTCTGTCTTGCCTCGAGCTCCTAAATGATGTATTGTTCCCATGTCCACTACTAGTTGGAAACTCTCAGGCTAAACTGGCTGCTACTGCATGCTGTAGCTTTTAGGAATTACTAGGTTCAACAGCAAAATAGGTGGCTTGGAGCAATTCATTCCATGTTGCTTAAACCTTGAACCTTTATGGAAATGTAAACGTATTATGACAAACAATGATTGAGTTAGCTTGCAATAAAACAGTTGGCAGGAGTATTATTTATCAGAGTTTGGAAACTGGGCAATTGGAGAGTTAAGGGAAGAGAACTTTAATGTGGTGCTCTGAATGTAGGATTTCCAGGTTTCAGAATTTTGTTTGATAAAAATTAGCTGCATTTCCCTCTGACTACTCCCAGTGCACCTTAATTTGTGCACCCTGTTCTCTGACTTCCTTTCTTATTTAAATTGGCCTTCACAGATTCCTAGGCTGTACCTACTATAGTAGAAATTTCCACATCAGTCCTCCAAAACCAAAAAAGGCTTGGGCTAATTTACCTTAATCTGATGGGATTGTCCTGGTTGATTTGAGGGCCTGGATGTTTAAAAATGGCTGGCCATCACTGGTGATGAAATCTCATCCCATCCACAACTTGAATTGGATGCAGTTTAATGGCATAATGGGTTTTAATGTTTTGAGTTAAATGGAAATGAAATGTTAACTGAAACGCTCCATTCAAGAAAGGAGGCCAAGAACAGGAAAGTATTTTATTAAAAAGGTTAAAGCAGAATAATTAGAAAATCACGATAAAATCCGGCAGAGCCAAGGTAGTTTTGTGAAAGGGGAATAATGTTCAACTGATCAGCCAATTACCGTCCCGTGAGTCTACTCTCGGTCATCAGTAAAATGAAGGAAGATGTTATCAATAGTGCTATCAAGCAGCACCTGCTTGGCAATAACCTACTCACTAATGCCCAGTTTGGGTTCTGCTCTTAACATTTTTGACCAAATGTTGCATAAAGGTAACTAGCAAAATTGGAATCGGGGAAAATGTTATGCTGATTAGAGTCATATCTGGCACATCAGAGGATGGTTGTGATCATTGGATGTCAGTCATCTCAGGTCCTCTGGATAGTTAGTGCTGGGCATAGTTTACTATCTTCAGCTTCAATGTTGATCTCTCTGATCATAGGATCGGAAGTGGGGATGTTTGCTGATAATTACACAATGTACAGCACCGTTTACAACTCCTCAGATAATGAAGCAGTCCAAGTTCAGATGCAACAAGACCTGGACGGTATCCAGTCTTGGGTTGACGAATGGTAAGTATAATTAAGAGACAATCTAAAGCTGTCCCTTGACATTGAGTGGCATTACTGTCATTGAAACCCCCACTGTCAACATCCTGGGGGTTACCCTTGACTAAAAACTCAACTAGACTCACCATATAAATATAGTGGCTACAACAGGTCAGAGACTGGGAATACTTCAGTGAATAACTCACCCCTGAATTCCCCAAGGCTGTCCATCATCTACAATGCGTAAGTCAGGAGTGTTGTGGATTACTCCCCCTTTGGCTGGATAAGCACAGCGCCAGAAGCTTGATACCATCCATGATGTGTCTCCGTAATTAGCACCACATTCACATTCGTGCACGTACTCCACTACTGATGCTCAGTAGCAACATTATGTACTATCCACAAGGTGCACTGCAGAAATTCATCAAAAATGTTTAGGCAGCACCTTTCAAATCCAAAGTCAATTCCATCTAAAAGGATAAGGGCAGCAGATACGTGGGAGCACCCCTCCAAGATAGAGGCAACACAGTGTGGAGCTGGAGGAACACAGTAGGCAGCATCAGAGGAGCAGGAAAGTTGACATATGGGAAATAGAGAGGAGGGAAGGTAGGTGGGATGGTGATAGGGAGTGGAGGGGATTGATCAGTGTGATGGTTAGGTGGGAGAGAAGATTGACAAGTGTCAAGTCAAGGAGACGGGGAAGGCTTGGACATGGGATGAGGCTGGGGGGTGGGGAGATGTTAAAACTGGTGAATTCCATGTTTAGACCATCGGGCTGTAGGCTCCCGAGGCAGAATATGAGGTGTTACTCCTCCAGTTTGTAGGTGATGTCATTGTGACACTGGAGGAGGCCCAGGATGGACATGTCACCCAGGGAGTGGGAGCGGGAGTTAAAATGGTTGGCAACCGGAAGGTGTTGTCATTTGTCGCGTACAGAGCACATATGCTCTGTGAAACGATCTCCAAGTCTATGCTTGGTTTCACCGATGTAGAGGAGGCCACATCAGGAGCAGTGGATACAGTAGACTAAGTTGACAGATGTGCAGGTGAACCCCTGTCTGATGTGAAAAGTTTGTTTGGTGCCTTGAATGGACATGAAGGGGGAGGTGTAGGGGCAGGTGTAGCACTTCCTGCTGTTGCAGGGAAAGGTGCCGGGCGTGATGGGGTTAGTGGAGAGTGTGGAGCGATGAGGAAGTTGCAGAGAACGCCGTCCCTACGAAAGGCAGATAAGGGTAGGGAGGGAAATATCTCTTTGGTGGATATCAGCAGATAATGATACGCTGGATGTGGAGGTTGGTGGGGTGATATGTGAGGACAAGCGGGATTCTGTCTTTATTTTTGTTGGGGGGAGGCGGTGTCAGGGCAGAAGTGCGGAAAGTGCAAGAGATGTGGTTGAGGACATTTTCGATCACCGGAGGAGGCAAGTTACGGTCCTTGAAATAGGAGGACGTTTGGGATGTTCAGGAGTGGAATGCCTCATCTTGGGAGCAGATGTGGCGGAGGCGGAGGAATTGGGTGTATAGGATCGCATTCTTGCAGGAGGGTAGGTGAGAGGAGGTGTGGTCAAGGTAGCTGTGGGAGTCAGTGGGCTTGAAATAGACGTCAGTTTTGAGGCGGTCACCAGAGATGGAGAGGTCCAGGAAGGAGAGGGAGGTATCGGAGATGGTCCGGGTGAATTTGAGGTTGGGGTGAAAGGTGTTAGTAAATTTGATGAACTGCTCAAGCCCTGTATGGAAGCACCTCCAAGCCATTTACCATCTTGACTTGTTGTTCATTCGTTGTTGTTGGGTCAGAATCCTGTAATTCCCTCTGTAACGGCATTGTGGGTCTACCTGCACAACATGGACTGCAGTGGTTCAAGAAGGCAACTCAGCTTAGCCTTCTCAGGAGCAACTAGGGATGGGCAATGAATGTCCAGCCAGCAATGCCCATATTCAATAAGTATAATGGAGTTTTTTGACAGAATAATAAGCATGTTGATAGACAAGAGCCAGCAAATGTTATGTATTTAGATTTCCAAAATGCACACGATTAGGTGCTATATCAAAGTTTGCTGCACGAGATAATATTGTATGGTATGGAGGGTAACTTATTAATATGGATATTGGATTTATTAGCTAACAGAAAGCAGATAATAGGCATTAATTATTCCTTTTTGGGGAAGGTTTAAATTGAAAGCTTTAAATTGTGGAGTGCCACAGGAATCAGTGCTGTGTTCTCAACTATTTACAATCTATATCAATAATTTAGATGAGGGATCAGATGTAAGGGAGCTAAATTTGCCAAAGACATCCAGGTAAGTAGGAAAGTAAGTGGTAGAGAGGTAAAAGTAGAGAGTTTTTAAAAGGTTAGGCCAGTTAAGTGATTTGGCAAAGATTTGGTCAATGGAGTATGTCATGGGAAAATGTGAATCTGTTCATTTTGGCAGGAAGATTAGATGAACAGTATACGGTATAAATGGAGATTGCAGAATTCAATGGTACAGGTGGATCGCTGGATTTGGATGTTCTGGGACATGAATCACAAAGTTAGTATGCAAGCACAGCAACTGAATAGAAAGCTTAATGGAATATTGACATTTATCACAATGGGAAAGGAATATAAAAGTATGAAAACCGAAAGAACTGCAGATGCTGAACTGAGGAAGGATCACTGGACCCGAAACACTAACTCTGATTTAGCTCCACAGATGCTGCTTGACCTGCTGAGCCTTTCCAGCAATTTCTGATAAAAGTGAGGATGGTTTATTGAAGCTGTATGGAATGTTGGTGAGACCACATCTGAACAACGCTGTATCTTATGTGGTCCCCTTATTTAAAAATAGGTAAAATTGCTACAGATACAGTTCAGAAAAGATTCACTTGAGTTGCTCCTGAGGGGATTATCCTAAGAGGCTAGTTTGGACAGGATGGACCTATATATATGTATAGGAGTCCAGAAGAATGAGAAGTGATCTTGTCAAAACATATAAGATCTTGAGGTGACTGGATAAGATGAATACCTGGAGGATGTTTTCTCTTGCAGTTTGATGGAAACTAGGGAACGTGGTTGAAGAATGAGAGGTTTCCCTTCTAAGACAGAGATGAATCCTTTTCTCTGAGGGGCGTAGGATCACGGAATTCTCTTCCCTGGAAGATGGTGGAGTCTTCATCATTAAATTTATTCAAGGCTGAGTGAGAGTTTGGATAGACAAGGGGAGTCGAGGGTCATAAGGTGTAAAGAGGGAAGTAGAGTTGAGACCCCAACCGGATCAGCTTTGATCTTATTTGA
>NW_025967599.1:5629-25000 GCF_021869965.1 Rhincodon typus | reverse complement strand
CCTAGACCCACCACCCCCCATCCTATCTCTATCACCCTGTTTTTCCCAAAGCCAATCCACCTAACCTACACATCCCTGGATATTATGGGCAATTTAGCATGGCCAATTCACCTTAACCTGCATGTCTTTGCGCTGTGGAAGAAAACTGGAGCAACGGGAGGAAACCCACACAGGCACGGAGAGAATGTGCAAACTCCACACAGACAGCCGCTCAAGGATGGAATCATACCCGGGTCCCTGGCACTGTGAGGCAGCAGTGCCAACCACTGAGCCATCATGCTGCCCTAGTGGGCTGCATTCTGATCATTGCATTATTTTCAGACTTTTATTCATATGTGGACATAACAATTATTGGACTAAGTACGGTATAATAATTAATTAAATATTCTAATAATAAAATGTAAAGTCACTATCATCCTACTGTCTCATTAGAGAGAGAGAGAGAGACAACAATGGCAGTTTAACCAAACGGTGATCATGCCTCAGGTGAGGGGAGATGTTGAGAAGGAGAGTCCTTCATGGTAACCTTGGCGGCTGTAGGAATTGAACCCATGCTTTTAGTGTCACTGAGCTAACTATTAAATAGTCCCCAAATCATTAATAGAGACACAGTCACTTTTTTTGTGATCACTGGCCATGCGAACATTTATTGCCCATCCCTGAAAGCCTTTGATAAGGTGGGGTGGTGAGCCATTCCCTTTAATGACTGTGGTCCAGTTCGTGTGAGATCACCCAATGTGCTATGAAGAAGGGAGTTCCAGGATTTTGGCTCAGCGACAGTGAAGGAGGGGCGATATAGTCCGAAGCCAGGATGGCATGTGATTTAAAGGGGAATCTGCAGCTGGTAATGGTCCCATGTGACTGTTGCCCTTGTTCTTCTGGATACTTGAGATCCTCCCGTTGGAATGTGCTATCAAAGGAACTCATCATTGCCTTGATCCTCCCAAGCTCCAGATACACTGTTGAAGAAGATTCATGTCAGATTTGAAACATTAACTATTTTTATCCCTCAACAGATACTGTCAGTGACTGGCACACGAGGAGACCCAGGTCTCATTGAACATGTCTCTGTCTCAATTCACAACCATTCAATTAATAATCGGCCTTCCTATTTTTGTTACCAAAGTGGAAACCCTCTCATTTATCCACTTTCTACTGCATCTGCCATGCCTTTGCCCACTCATTAAGCCTGTCCAAATCACCCTGCAACATCTCCGCATCCTCCTCACAACTTACCCTTCCACTTGGCTTTGTGTCATTTGCAAGTTGTGGGATGCTCAAACAACCCATCATGGCACTGTAATTAGAAGGAAAACTGAGTGATTAAGTTACTATGTCTATAGTGGAGGTGTACATTTTCTTATTCAATTGGAAATCTTTAAATTACCAATCTGGTTTGTACACATTACAACACATCTCTGTGGCCATCATATCCTGGGGTGGCATCAGAACCCAGACCATCTCACCCAGAAGTAGGGACACTACCACTATAGCACAAGCTTCTCTATTATACATTTTAATAGTTAATTTAACCAACCTGTTCAGATATATTATGACAGAGCTCCAGGGCAGGTGGGACTTGCTCCTGGACCTTCTGGCCCAGAAGTAGGGACACTACCACTGTGCCACAAGCACCACAGACATTTTAATAGATATCTTTCTAATCAACAAGATGTTATTACACCTTGTTCTAAGGAGGGACTTGAACCCGGGCCTCCTGGTTCAAAGGTGAGGACACTACTACTGCACCATAATGGCCCTCATCATGATTCTTAATACAATTAACTAATGTTTTCACGATACCTATCTCCCTTGTTACCATTAACTCCCAAGTATTTAGCATCTTATTAAAGGTGAAAATAGGTCTGGAAAAAGACCAGTCTAGCTGATAGCTCATTAAAACATAAGAGCTAGGAGCAGCAGTAGACCATTCAGCCCCTCAATCTTGGTCAACCATTTGATACAATCATGGCTCCACTTTCCCGCCTGCTCTCCATAACCCATTACTCATTAAAAATCTCCTCCTTAAATTTACTGAAGGTCCAGCATACCGCACTCTGGGATAGCTAATTCCACAGATGCATGACCCTTTCAGAGAAGCAATTCCTCCTCATATCTGTTTTAAATCTGCTACCCGTCCCCATCCAAAAGCTATGATTTCTCATTCTAGATTTCTCCATATGAGGAAACATCCTCTCTATATCTACTTTGTCAATCTCCTTTAGCACCTTGTACAACTCAATTAGATCTCCTCTCATTATTCTAAACTCCAGAAAGTATTGGCCTAAAACTGCTCAATCTCTCTTCATAAAATCTCCCTTCATCTCTGGAATCAATCCAGTGAATCTCCTCTGAACTGCCTCCAATGCAAGCACATCTCATGTAAGGGAACCAAAATTGGACACAATACTCTATGTGCAGTCTCACTAACACATTTTACTGTTGCAAAAACACTCCCCTACTTTTACACTCTTTGTGCAATGAATGCCAAAATTCCATTTGCCTTGCTATTCCTACATATTAGTTTTCTGTGATTCATACATTTCATAGAATCCCTACAGTGTGGAAACAGGCCCTTCAGCCCAACAGGACCACACTGACCCTCAGAGCATCCCACTCAGACCCATCCCCCTGTAACCCACCTAAACTACACATCCCTGAACACTATGGGACAATTTAGTGTGGCCAATCCACCGAACCTGCACATCTCTGGACTATGGGAGGAAACCGGAGCACCAGGAGGAAACCCACACAGACACAGGGAGAACACGCAAACTCCACACAGACAGTCGCCCGAAAGTGGAATCAAACCTGGGTCCCTGGTGCTGCGAGGCAGCAGTGCTAACCACTGAGCCACCATGCCACCCCATACATGAGGACACGCAGGTCACACAGTCAGCAGCAGCAAAGCGCCTCCAGGGATTAGCAATCGGCACAGTGGATTCTTCAAGGTGGCTGTGCATTGGCAAGGCAGCATCTGCAGTTTGAAGCAGGGCTAGTGGCCTGGTGGCAGCCTGACCTGGCAGCAGAGCCAAGGACTCTCAGTTGTGGGGCAAGTGTGGGTTCAGCGGTATCAGCGAAGTGGGCCCAGTTGCGAAGAGATGGCGCCTAAAGTGGGGTGATTCCTACGTTGTTGGGCCTGGTGCAGGTGGCAGAAAGGCAACGGAGGTCTCCCTTGAGGCTTGGTGCTAGCATGGACTGGGTCAGAAAGACTGATATTCTGAACTTTTCACTTTTTTATTTTTATAATTTATTACTATGACCTATAATGCTGGGCTATTTACTTCTTTACAATTCTAATTTTATTTTGTCTCCTAAGAATTTGATCTTAAGTACCTTTGTACCTAAGATAACACTGTAATGCGGTGATTGTAAACGTTTCACTGTACTCATTTGAGTATGTGACAATAAAGCTAATTCAATTCAATTCATGCCAATCAATAAATCAAGAATGGAGAGGCTGGTCTACTATACGACCACAAACAGTGTAGAGGAGGCTATGGGCTTGAGCCAGTGGTGTAGTGTGCAAAAAGGTCCTTGATGCTGCCTGACCTGTTGTGTTCCTCCAGCTCCACACTTTGTTATCTCTGACTCCAGCATCGGCAGTTCTTGCCATCTCATAGCCAATCAATAATCTGATTGAGATGAAATCTGATTATTCATCCCTATGGAAATCAAAGCAATGTATTTGTTGTTGAAGGGAAATCTATTGCTTGATTGTTTTGGCAGAGAACAATTTTCGCCTCCCACAGCATCTGTGGCTCTCAATTCACCAGCTGTACCAACTTTGCAGAATGACATGACCTACCTGTGAGAGATTGCTCCTGTAAACAGGACTCTGTTTCAAGATGTGAAATGACACATATTGACTTGTTAGACACTGTGTTGGCTCTGAATTTTAAAACAGAGCCAACACCCACACCACTTACTTTGGCTGTTCTTACTGCAAATGGAGCAAGGGAATTGAAGTATGGTCAACACCAGATGTGGTCGGTATTTGGCGCAAATATCCTGACACAAGCTTTTGCTTCAACGGGGGAATTTGTTCATTATTCAAGTGGAAATGATTGTCCTTAAAAATGAGCATTTTGTTGACTAAAATCTCTGCTGGAAGGCCTGGTGCAGGTGGCAGAGAGGCAATGAAGGTCCCTGTTGAGGCTGGATGCTGACATGAACTGGATTGGAAAGACTGATATTCTGAACTTTTTACTTCTTTGTATTTCTAATTTATTCCGAAGGCCTATAATGCTGGACTATTTCTTTACTTTTCTAATTTTCTTTTGTTTCCTAAGAATTTGATCTTAGGTATCTGTACCACAGTGACACAATGCAGTGACTATAACCTTTTCACTGTACTCATTTGAGTATGTGACAATAAAGCTAATTCAATTTCAATGAAGTGCACAGTTGACCTTAGCAATAGAAGATGCATAATTAAAAACAACAATGCTGGAAAGGACTGTGTCTTTGCTTATTGTGTTCACTACACCTCAGATGTGAGTGCTACCATATCACTGATTCCAATCTATTTTCATTCTTTACTGGTCTATTCTATGCATAACATGGGTGAACATAACCTGTAAACAAAGCTGAGATGGTTACCAGCATTTTCTATCACTATGGCTTTTTGGTCATAGTTGCAGCTAATGTGCACACAGCAAGATTCCACAAAATGCCATGCTCCAAGGTGACACAAAAGCAGCTCAGTACCAGAGAAATGCTACTTAGGGGGCACTTGCACCAGTCAAAGGCCTTGTCTACCTAAGCTGGTGGATGTCAATGATACTGTGGCGTACATTTCAAGGAAGGGCAACAAAGTTTTGAAATTTAAAAAGAAAACAGAATTAAGCCCTGAAAGTTCAAGTCAATGGAGAGAAACAGAAGGTGATGTTTTTATTCAACAGGGACGTATTCCCTAGGTGCCGTCCCACTAGCTGACTCAAAACACTAGCAGACTCAAAACACTAGCAGATCATTTTCGGGACATTGCTGTGCACAGGATTATCTGCTGTGGTTTCTCCAGTGAACTCTTGACAGCGAACTTTTGTTCTATTCATTCAGAATGATGTGGCTGTCACTGGTTAGACCAGTATTTGTTGCTTGTTCATACTTGAACTAAGGGTAGAGGGCAGTTAAGAGACAACCACATTACTCTGGTTCTGAAGTAACACAGTCCACAGTTTCTCTTCCCTAATGGGCATTATTGAACCAGATGAGTATTTATGACAAAGGCTACACGCTTATAGAGCCATACATTACGGAAACAGACCCTTCAGTCCAACACAGTCCATGCCGAACATAATCCCAAACTAAAGTAGTCCCACCTGCCTGCTCCTGGCTTATTTCCCTCCAAACCTTTCCTATTCACGTGCTTACCTAAGTGTCTTTTAAATACTGTAACTGTGCATGCATCCACCACTTCCTCAGGAAGTTCATTCCACACACGAATCACACTCTGTGTAAAAGATTTGCCCCTCATGACTTTATTAAATCTCTCTCCTCTCACCTTAAAAATATGCACCCTTTCCTAGGGAAAAGACACTTACCATAAACATTATCTATACCCCTTATAATTTTATAAACCTCTATAACGTCACCTCTCAACCTCCTGTGCTCCAGTGGAAAAAATCCCAGCCTATCCAGCCTTTCCATACAACTCAAATCTTCCATATCTGGCAACATTCTGGTAAATCTCTTCTGAACCCTCTCTAGCTTAATAATATCCTTCCTAAAGCTGTGACCAGAACTGGACACAGTACTCCAGAAAAGGTCTGACCAATGTCCTGTACAACCTCAACATGACTTCCCACTCCTATACTCAAAGATCTGAGCAACGAAGGCAAACGTGCTAAATGCCAAATATGTGAATAGATCAACAGAACACCCATGGGATCACCTATCTCCGGAATAATAGCTGAAGCAGTGATGCAGAGACTTGAAAGCACGGCCCTTCCGCTAATCCAATGGATACGATACATGGACGACACCGTCGTCATTATTAAACGGACCAAACTAGAGGAGACACACCAACTAATAAACCACACTCTCACCGGGATCAGATTCACCAGGGAAGAGGAAAAGAACAAACAGCTCCCATTCCTGGATGTCATGGTGGAACGCAGGACCAACAGGGACTTCTTAACGAAGGTACACAGGAAAACCACACACACTGACTACGTACTGAATTTCAACGGCAACCACCCTAACACACACAAACAAAGTTGTGTGAGAATATTATTTAAATGAGCAACAACACACTGCAGCAGCACAGAATACGCCAAAAAATGAAGAGTACGTCCTCCAAGTATTCAAAGACAATGGATACCTGAAAAACTGGGTCAGAAGACACCTATTACACGAATGACACCAGGAAGATACTGCACGCCCTGACACATTCATCACGCTACCTTACATCAGGAACACATCTGACCTGACCGGAAAGCTCCTGCAAACACTCAGCATCAGAGTAGCACACAAACCCACATCAACCCGACACCAATTGCTAACCTGAACCAAAGACCCCCTACCCACTATAGACAGGACCAATGTCATATGCAAGATTCCTTGCAAAGACTGTGACAAACATTACATTGGACAGTCAGGAAGAAAATTAGCCACAAGAGTACACGAACATCAACTAGCAACAAAAAGACACAACCAATACTCACTCATCTCCATCCACATGCATAAGGAAAACCACCAGTTTGATCGGGACAACACAGGATCCTGGGACAGGCCAAGCAGAGACAAGCATGGGAATTCCTAGAGGCCTGGTTCTCCACTAAGAAGGCCATCAACAAACACATAGAGCTAAACCCTATATATACTCCACTGCGAAGAAAAACCGAAAGTGAGGTAACCCAGCTCAACGGACACCAGAGTTTAAATAACAGGCGGGAAAACACAACAGCACTTCATCAGGGGCTGCACTGATGATGTTATCCAGCAGGGTAATGAAACATCTGTGGAACAACGAACCAGCTTGGCGAGCCAACCAACCACAACATGTACTAATCTCAAAATCCTGGAATACCCTCCACAAAGACTAGCTACACCACACTGAATGCAACAGCTCCACCCCCTTCTCAAGTGCAACTGGAGATGGGCAGTAACTGCTGGCCCAGCCTTTGATGCGCACATCCCATGAGTGAATAGAAAAACACAAGGGACATTTGCAATTCAAACAGCACTTGCAAAGAGGCTATAAGACACTTGTTGACAATGATTTCCCTGTAAGGGTCTTCCTACCTCTGCAACTTAAGATGAATGGGAACTACTCAAGTTAATGGCTGAGACAGTTATAAAGTTAATTATTTCAACTGAAGACAATGGTTGGGACTGTGGTCCAGACTTGGACTAACCCAATGGCTAATATGTAAGCATGATACGAAAGTTTGGGATAATAGCCATTTTTGAGTTTTGAACTGTATAGAAGTCTGTTTGGAAGGTGCCATTTTGTGTCATTATCCCAGGAGAACCTGTAAAGTCAGCTCTAGTCACCACTCTCAGTTGAATTCACGGTGAATAGTATGTGTGGATTGGGTTTCCTCTCTGCCCTACCAACCGACAGAGGATGGTGCTCAGAAATCCAATCCCAACCACCCCCACACCAGCTCCCGTTCACCGACGAGGAACTCAGGAAATTTCTCAAGTGCTGTGACAACAGCCAGTAAAGAAAAGGGGCATTCACTCAGACCCTGAAGATGCTCTGCTTACTGAGATCATCCACAAAGGCAAATTACAACTATTTGGCTATAGAGACCTCTGGAGTATTGCATGCAGTTTATGTCTCCCTACCCAGGAAAGAAAATAATTTGCATAGAGGGAGTGCAGCAGAGGTTCACTCGGCTGATAACAGGTACGCAGCATTGTCCTTTGAGGAGATATTTATTCAACTTGGGCCTGTATTTACTAGAGATTAGAAGAATGTGACGGTATGTGATTGAAAACTGTAGGATTATAACAGGCCTGGACAGATTAGATGCAGAGAGGATGTTCCTTTGGTTGGGAGTCGAGAACGCGTGGACGCAGTCTCAGTATTTGGGCTGACCCATTTAAGACTGAGATAGAGTCACAAAGTGCTAGAAATGTACAGCATGGAAACAGACCCTTCGGCCCAACTCATCCATGCCAACTAGATATTCTAAACTCATCTGGTCCCATTTTTCAGCATTTGGCCCATATCCCTCTAAACCCTTCCCATTCATATACCCATCCAGGGGCCTTTTAAATGTTGTAATTGTCCCAGCCTCCACCACTTTCCTCTGGAAGCTTGTTCCATATATGCACCACACTCTCTGTTAAATAGTTGCCCCTTAGGTCCCTTTTAAATCTTTTCCCCCTCATCTCAAACCTATGCCATCTAGTTTTAGACTCCCCTACCCTGGGCAAAAGACCTCGACTATACACCCTATCCATGCCCCTCATGTTTTATAAATTTCTTTGAGGTCACCCCTCATCCTCAACTGTCTTCACTCAAAAAGTAGTGAACCTGTGGAATTCTCTGGCAAAGAAGGCTGTGGAGAGCAACGCACTTAATATATTCAAGAAAGAAATAGATAAAGTTTGTGATTTTAAGTGACACGGGGAGAAAGCAGGGAAATGATATTGAGATGGAGGATTGAGTACAATCATATTGAATGGTGGAAAAGACTCGATGGGCTGAATGGCCCATTCCTGCACCTGCTTTCTATAGTTCTAGGTTTCTATGAAAACACCACAGTTGCTGAAGTCTTCAAATTCAGTAAACTTTTAGTCCGGGGGACGGACACTTCTACAAAAAGCTACAGACTTGCAATAGCATTCTGAAGCACTGAATTTCATATTTATATAAAGCTTTTATCTTTATCTGCATTTAATCCTTGTATGTATTTAGTTAGCAAGTTTATTACTTAAGCTTAAGTAAATTACAACCACATTTTGTAATAATAACTTGTTTTGTAATAATCTTGTTTAAGGCTAATGCTTTGCTGATGCTTATTTTTACATTGAATCACTTCCAAATTAAAAGGAAGCTGTACACACAAACATGCACACGAGATCTGAGCTCAGCAACCACAGCAGGACAATTCCAACTCAACCCATCACCACTCCATGAATCTATTCCTGATTTTTCGTAAAGTGATGCTAGGTCATCGACAATGCAGTAACATACTCACTGATGCTTAGTTTGAGTTCCATCAGGACACTCTGTTCCTGAGCACTTTGCAGACTCGGTACAAACATGGACAAAAGAGCTGTACTCCAGAGTGAAGGAGAGATTGGCTGCTTTTTTTTCATCTAGACAGTGGTTTAACCAATCACAAAAGCAAAGAGCAAAATTGAAGGGGAACAGAGGGAAAGCTGTCCATTGTTGAAGTAAACACCGGAAATCTGATACAAAAATAGAGAACACTGGAGAAACCACAGGTCTGGCAGCATCTGTGAAGAGAAAACAGAGCTAATATTGCATCCAGGGACCCTTCTTCGGAACTAGAGATAGCTGGGGAAAGGTGGAATTTATGTTGATAACAGAGTGGGGTTTGGGGAGGGGTAAGGGGTGTTTGGGAGAAAATGGAGTATATGGAGATGAAGCCCACAGAGAGAGAGAGAAAAAGAATAGGCAAGCAAAGCCGATCAAACAAAAAAGAAGCTATTTTAACCAGGCTTTTTTAAATGAACAACAAGATTGAGTTAATTGATATTAAATGAAAAAGAAATACTTATGCCACAAACATACCTCTTATTTTAAATTCTATGTAAGTGCAAAAAAAGTTTAAAAAGTTATATGCAGAACAGTCTCTGAATTGTTTGTGAAAAGAAAATAGTTTAACTTTGTGGCCATTGCAATGGATGCTACTGGAGGGGTTGATGTTTGTAATTGAAAAATTGTTTTTGAGATTCTTGGCTTTGCAGCTTGACTGAAGCTCCTTTGTCCTGATTCCTTTTGAAAGTGGCTGACTGGCAGCACTAAGAGTGAGAGAAAGTCTGTCCCTTTTCTTTTATCTGCAGTCTATAGGTGCTTAAATGGCTATTCTCAGAGATGTGACCCTTATAACACATTAATCTACACACTAGGATATCAGACCACTACCACATGCAGATCACGGTTGCAGTCAGCTTTTAACCTTGTTCTTTTGTATGTTCATGGAAGGGTAAAACACAAAAAAAGTCCTGTAAGATGAGCTTTCTGTTGAGTGGGGAGAGACAGTCAGCCTCATCGTTACCTCTTCCTGTTACATTTTCTTGCAGTTTTCCTGGCACTCTGCAGATGTGACATTCCTTGGGTCTCATGCACAATTTTGCCAGACAGCAACTGAATTTATATGTTTTAATTATAGCTCACTTAGTTTAAAAAGCACAATTTAGAATTACAAGTTATCAATGTCTAAAGCACTTGGGACTCTGATCCATCATCACAACATCTAGGCACAATAGGTAATTAGGAAATCCAATAGAATTTTACCCTTTATTGTGAGGAGACTTAAGGCAAAAGTAAAGAGGTTATGCTTCCATTGTACAGGGAAGTGGTGAGGCCACAGTTTTAGTATTGTGTACAGTATTTTTGTCTGTAGTGATTGTAACAAGGTCAGCTAGGTGAACCTCATAGAATGTGAGTTCCCTGATTGGAGCTGTTAATCTGGTCCAATTAGGGAGCCCTGGCTGACAGATCAAAACAGGAGTGTCTGACAGCATGTCACTCTCAGAGCTGGCTCAGAGTGAGCTGGATCAGAGTCAAAGACTTTCCATGGTTCACTTGGTGATGGAATACTGGCCGCTTTGGAGCTATTTCAACGGTAACAAATGATGTAACCAAGCAAAAGTGTCTACCAGCTGGATCATTGGAAACTGTGGCAAGCGATGCATATGAGTTGCAGGGTATTCTAATGGAAGTGGACACCGTCACCGAGCTTACTGAGCTTGGGGAACACCACTTGAGCGAAGGCAATTGCATAGCCTCACTCAGGACATAGCCTGAACAGAGGGACTCTGGGTCAGCTCACAGCAAAATCCCAAAACAAAACCAAGCCTCGGCCAAACCATTTAAACTTTATTCAGAACTTGGACCATTGTTTGCTGATGGTATGTGGACATGAGACAGCAAAAGAATCCTGCTACACCTAAACTGAGGAAGAGAACTCATAAGCCGATACCCAGGAGAGTGCACACAGCAGAAGGTCCACCTACATCTGGTTTGCTTAGCAACATCCAAATCAGAGCCAATAACCCGACTCTAATGGAGGTCGATACTAGCACAGCGATTTCAGTGATTGCAGAACCAGTCTGTAACAAAATTCACCCGGACTCCGTCCCTTAGGTTTGTGCAAGACCTTGGCTAGACTGCCAGAGAACTTTTACAAATTAAGGGTACAACTTCGGTTCTGATCTCTAATGAGAAGCAGCTGGCTCAGTGATTACCGGTGGTAGTAAAAGGATCAGGTCCAAGTTTGATGGGACAAAAGGTGAGGTGCACAGCCCAGACCATCACAGAAGCCAACCTTCCATCCATGGACTTTATTTACATGGCTCGCTGCCGCAGAAAGGCAGCCAACATCATCAAAGACCCATCGCACCCCGGTAATGATCTCCTGCAACCTCTTCCATCAGGCAGAAGATACAGAAGCCTGAACGCATGCACCAGCAGGTTCAGGAACAGCTTCTTTCCTTACATTATCAGACTGTTAAATGGACTCTAGCCTTAAGTAATGTAACCTGCAATGTAACCTATGCCTCTAAGTCTTTCTGATCTGTACATCCTTTGCTTTCTGCAATCTGCCTGTACCGCTCATAAACAAAGCTTTTCACTGTATTCCGGTACACGTGACAATAAAATCAATCAATCAATCAAATTGTTTGAGAAAGATTACCTAGATTGGCTCAACATGGGCAGCATCAGTTGTACCAATTGTGAAGCCTGATAGGTCCATTCACCTTTGTAGGGATTTTAAAACAAAGAGTAAACTGCTTTTCGCAGCTGCATAAATACCCAATCCCTTGGATTTATATGCAAAACTGGCAGGGGGAGATGTCCTTCACAAAGGGAACAAGGTATTGCCGCCCATAGCTTCAGGCCAAATTCAGCAGCGGGCTGTAATACTAAGTGCCACTGGAAGAGTCCACGATAGTTTTAAATTTTCTGGACACACTTCTAGTCACAGTTGACAATATCGGACTTTGGGTGCAGGAAGATTCAGTCCTGGAAAGAAACTGAAGCAGCTATTGGAGACAGGAGAATCCAAAGGACCATCACAACCAGAACGGAAACCTTTTGGACCCGGAGAGACCAGATGACAGTAGAGGATGGCCCATTATTATGGGGAGCAAGAGTAATTAGCCCGAGCAAAGCTCATCACCAGATACTGGCTGAACTCCACCAGCATCATCCAGAGGTTTCCAAAATGAAGATGTTGGTGAGAAGCCATGTCTAGTGGCCAGGATTGGATGCAGACACAGCTGCACAGTCAGCGCAGTGCCCAGAGTGCCAACAAGGACAAAAATTACCACTATCAGCTCCCCCACATTTGTTGGAATGGCTGGCCAAACCCTGGATTTGGTTACACATTGACAATGTAGGTCTTTCCACAGTGTCAATGTCCTTAGTCATCGTGGATGCACACTCAAAATGGCTGGATGTGAGTAGAGTTCATTCGTCAGACACAGAGATGACGGTAGAAACCCTGCGTGCATCTTCTGCAATACACAGACTCTTGGAAGTATTGGTCACAGATATTGGGCCATCATTTACCAGCAAGAAATTTGAGTATTTCCCAAAGTCAAATGGTATTTGACATATCAGGACGACTCCATGCCATCCATCATCCAATGGTCTGGCAGAAAGAGCAGTCCAAGCTTTGAATGCAGGCTTAAAGAAACAGCCTACAACTTTGATAGATGCCAAACAGCCTCGGTTCTTATTTGATTATAGAACCACCCCTTATGCAGCTACAAGGATAGCTCCAGCAGAGTTGCTAATAGAAATGACATCAGGAACACCAATGCCAGACACAAGACTCTGCTAAGTGAGAGAGACAGTTTAATTCAGGGGATGAAGTTTGATGTAGGAACCACAGGACTAGCCCTGCATGGGTAACAGGCATAGTCAATGTGAGGTCAGGTCCAGTGACATATAAACCTCAGGTAGGTATGACAGTCCTGAACAAGCACGTCAATCATATGAAAGCTGCAAACTTGCAAACAGGGCAGGACCAAAACATGCCCGGCTCCTTGGAGAAGTCAGCAAGGCTTTTGGAACCCCTGGGTTCTTCCTTTCCATCAAGCATTGAAGAGACCTTGGAATCTGATAGATGGACATGGCGGATCTCAGCGTCTTGATGTCTTTGCTGTCTGAAAAAGAGAATGAATTTATTCTGAGATGCTCCAGGTGCAAGAGACCAAAGGGACATTGCAAAAAGGGGAAGTGATGGCCTAGTGGATTGTTAATCTAGAGACCCAGAAATTGTTCTGAGGACGAGGGTTTGAATCCTGCCATGACCGATATGGAAATTTGACTTCAATAAATATCTGGAATTAAGAATCTAATGATAACCGTGAATCCATTGTCAGGAAAATCCCACCTGGTTCACTAATGTCCATTAGGGAAGGAAACTACCATCCTTACCAGGTCCGGCCTACATGTGACTCCAGACCTACAGCCATGTGGTTGACTTTTAACTGCCATCTGGGCAATTAGGGATGGGCAATAAATGCTGCCTAGCCAGAGATGCTCTCAACCAGTGAATGAATAAAAAAAAAACGCTTTGGATCCTTGGCACAGCTGAGGTTAGACAATTAGACAGCTTAAACGGAGCATTACTTGACAGGGTGCACGTGGAAAGAATGTTTTTTTCTAGAATCTAGAATTTCTCATTGGTATTCTCTTCCTCAAAAGGCAATTGAAGCAGAGTTTTTGAATATTATTAAGGCAGAGGTAGGTAGATTCTTGATAAGCAAGAAGGTGAAAGATAACTGGAGAGAGGCAGGAATACAAAATAATCACATTATCTATGAGATTATTGACTTGTTCCTAATTTGTAAGTACATATGTAGCCTACTTGATTGGCACTCTATCCATCATGTTAAACATTCAGTCTGTCCACCACCAAAATATGGTGGCAGCAGTGTGTACCATATGCATTGGAGCAACTCACCAAGTCTCCTTTGATAGCTACTTCTAAACCTAATAACTCTACCACCTAGTAGGGCAGGAATGTTTTGAAATACCACTACCAATACAAGTTTCCCTCAAAATCACACACCATCCTGACTTGGAATTATATCACTGTCACAGGATCAAAATTCTGGAACTGTCTACCAACTCCAAACAGCACTGTGGATGTCCTTGCATCGCACGTAGACTGTAGCAGTTTTGAAAGACAGCTCACAACCACCTTCTAAAGGACAATTGCAATGCACACTGAATACTGGCCTAGTCAGCAACACCCTCATCTCATGAATGAATAAAAGGAAATCATTGATGTGGGTGCTGCCAGTAAAGTCAGCAGTTACTGCTATCCTGAAATTTTTTTTGTGAAATTGTTGGTGAGTCATCTTTAATGGCTTGCTGGGGCATTTCAGGGGGCACTTAAGTCACCCACATTGCTGTGGCTGTAGAATCACTTATACACCAGATGAGGTCAGGATGGAAAGTTTCCTTCCCTAATTAGTGAAGCAGGTGGATTTTATGACAGTCTGATAATTATCGATACAGCTTTTTATCCACGTCTTTGTCAATAAAATGTAGGTTATCCAGCTGCTCTTTGAATTTAAATCTTCAGATCTTTTCATCAGGTCTATTGGATAAGTAGACCAATAATATAACCACTACGCAATGACACCCCATTTTAAAGATGCACAATTTGGATTTGTGATCTTGAATCCAAAGCTCAAATCTTATTTCGACATTAGTTGTTGAATCATTAAATAGCAGTATCTGTTGACAGTTCTGTGCCCTGTAGTTGAGCTAAAAGGCTTGAGATCTCTGAAGCCTTTATTCAATGTGTTTACAACTTTGCTAGAAATATCAACCAGAAAAAAAATTATCAAATTCCAAATGCAGTGTTGGTACGCAGAGGAAACAAAATGATTTTAACTCTTCCGTTTGTAATCTAACAACAAGCAGGACAATTTGAAACCAACTCGCGAGAGTCTTATACTTGGGATTGGTCTGATTGGTTTTACATCAGCCCACAGCCATTTACCTTCACTTTCTGGATGTACACCAATTGAATGGACACCACCAGACACGGCCAGCCGAAGAAACTTTGGCAATGTATATTTACAGAGGGCCATCAATGTTCAGGCACCACTTGAATTCAAGGAGGCAGTGGCATAATGATAACGTTACCAGATTAGCAATCCGGAAGCCCAAGCTAACATTCTAGGGACCTGGTACAAATCTCACCATAGCAGGCGGTGCAGTTTGATCTCAATAAAAATCTGAACTTGAAAGTCTAACAATGACCATTGTTGTAAAACCCATCTCGTTCATTAATGTCCATTAGGGGAGGAAATCTGCCCTTACCTGATCTGGTACACATGTGAGTCCAGACCCACAGAAATGTGGTTGACTCGCAACCAACCTCTGGGAAACTGGGGATGGGCAATAAATGCCAGACTAGCCAGTGACACCCATATATTGTGAATGGATAAACACAAAGCAAAAGAGTTGCGAAGGACCTGGGCTGGTGGTTGAGCTTTGCAATTGATTCGCACAGGAGTGGAGGAACCAAGTCTAAGTAAGTAAGTTGTCACTCCCTGTCGACTCTGACAGAGTATGAAACTGACGTTACACACCGTCTCATCGACTGGTTGAAATGAGCTCTGAAGTCTCTACAGGGTTTGTTATCTGGTGCAGAGTTGCCAGTGTCCCTACCTCTGGGTCAGGAGTTCCAGGTTTAAGCCCCACCTTAGGATTTGACGACGTGGTTAAACTTGTTGATCGTTAATCTGTAATTATTTCTGATACTGTAGAGTGCTAATAGCTGGAGACTTTTCTGGTCAGCTCAGAGGTGTCAGATAATTGTAGTGTAAAAACTTTCCTGTGTGAAAAGACACAACACATGGGTTCTTGGCTTGAGCAAATGTCATCTTTGCTTGAGAAACACACACCAAATTTCTATCTAAATTGTTCTGCGTTCAGAACTGATCTGAATCAATGCCTTTAACATTCTCAAAGAAAACAGCATCGTGGCTAAATCCGACTTGATCTCTGAAACTAAAAGATGTTGGATGCATTTTTATGTTTTCACCATACAATTTACACTTCAGTCATTTCATTTTGGACTTCTGCTTCCTCTACCTTTCTATAATAGTAGGTTAAAATGACATCCCAACATTATTTTTTCTGAAGAAGGGTCTAGACCAGAAACGTCAGCTTTCCTGCTCCTCTGATGCTGCTTGGCCTGCTGTGTTCATCCAGCTCTACACCTTATTATCTCAGATTCTCCAGCATCTGCAGTTCCTACTATCTCATTCCAACATTATGTCTTCTTTCATTTCCCTTCACCAGTATTTGGACTTTGCTTTTCAATTCTGAAGTATCCAGACTTCCTTGACCTTCAACATTCGCTCAAGGGCCGAAGAACTAATGATCCCAAATAATGGTGGTGACATTTAAGGCAAGTGTTTGTCTTGCCTAGGAAAGTGTTTTGCCTCAAAAATGTTATTTCAGTTCTAAAATTATTGTATGGAAAATTGATGCTTTGCCATTTGTTGCCAAAAAGATTTGCTCAGAAACGAAACCTTCATCTATGTTTAACATGAAATGTGTCCAAGCCCGAATACTGCCCAAGATAAACTGAGAGGAGAATTTCATGACAAGGAGAGTTGCTGAGGGCAGGCGGAGGTCAGGGGATGGGGTGTTGGAGGGGTGGTGTGGGAGGACAGAGCTGGGAATAGTAATCTGATTTCACTTGCTCTTAATTCAGGGCGACATGGTGTCTCAGTGGTCAGCATTGCTGCCTCACAGCACCAGGGACTGGCTTTGATTCCACCCTCAGGCAACTGTCTGTGTGGAGTTTGCACATTCTCCCTGTGTTTGCGGTTTATGCTGGGTGCTCCTACTCCAAAGGTGTGCAGGCTAGGTGGATTGGCCATGCTAAATTGCCCATAGTGTTCAGGGATGTGTATATTACATGTTTTATCCATAGGAAATGCAGGGTTACATGGAAAAAGTAGGGGGATGGATCTGGGTGTGATGCTCTTTGGAGGGTCAGGTGGACTTGTTGGGCCAAATGGCCTGGTTCCACTCTATGAATGGAAGAAATCCCTGACAATTGCTTAAACAATATCAACGGATTGGGGGAGCAAATTGCTGCAGATGCTGGAATCTGTACTGAAAACAACAAATGCTGGAGATCACAGTGGGTATCACAGTATCCAGGAGAGGGAACAAGCTAACATTTCAAGTCTATGTGACTCTTCATCAACCAATTGATCCTGGCATCACAGGAAAAGTGGAATGTGTGCCACTTGGAATACACAGCTGAAATAAAAACAGGAAGTGCTGGAGAGACTCAGCATCCATGCAGACAGAATTAACATTGAGTCCAATATGATTTATCTTTGGAACTGAAGACCCATAATAATTTCAGTCCCTTTTTCAGCTGTTTTCCTCACAACGCACACTGGGGGTGTTATTATTGACAATTATTGTACCTTTGACAAACCTTCTTAGACTTTTATAAACCATTTCCGAGAATCAATTTCTACGAGCATTAACAGCATGGAATTATACTCCAAATTAAAAGCTGAAACAATTTTACACCCAGTACTCATTACTGGTAATGAATATTAGTTTTAAAATACAGGGGCAGGGAAGTGGAGAGGTACCATTGTCTAAGTCTTCATTTTTACCAAAACAAATTTAGGCCATAAAATGGGTCTTCTTTGGAAAGTGGCAAGTCATTATTAGAAATGAAAAAGTATCGGGGAAGATATGATGAGAGTGTGGCAAATGACATTGGAATAGAAGTGATAAATGATTTGTAGCACGATCAGGTCAAGGTAGAGTGAGCTTGATGGGTTGAATGGCCTACTCCAGCTCCTCTTGTTTAGGAAGAGGTGTTATAAAGGTCTAGGCTATGGAGAGGTTTGTGGTAGAATGGGAGAGGAAGCCAGAGAGGCCTAGCTCGATGTCAGAAGCAGCTTGTTGCATCTTTTAAACTTTTGACAAATGGTGTGTTGAGATTCTCTCCAGGTAGCAACGAGTTGCTAGTTAATGAAGATTATAGTTTGTAAAAGGCACTTTTAATGCCACAATACACTTCATTAACATTCAGTTTCATATCTTACCAAACATGCCTAACGAGCCAGAGGTGAAGAAATCCTGATATGGAAGTCACAGCTGGTGCCCAGCAACTTCATCGCGCTCGCTGGCTATGAGAAATCTCCATACTGCTCAGGACCAAACAGCATCTCAGGATCTGATCAGCTGAATACACCCTTTGTCCACGGACATTAGAATCTAATACTTGCTAACCCCTCAGAAGGCGCCTCTCCGTTACACTGTCAGGCTATTTAGCAAGCACAGACTCACATTGCAAGACGCACTGGCAGCTAGCACTGC
Source organism: Rhincodon typus (assembly GCF_021869965.1). Taxonomy (NCBI): domain Eukaryota; kingdom Metazoa; phylum Chordata; class Chondrichthyes; order Orectolobiformes; family Rhincodontidae; genus Rhincodon; species Rhincodon typus. The sequence goes on along the minus strand of NW_025967599.1, from coordinate 6,456 downwards.
AAGGCTGCTACAAGGGACACTTCACATGGAGGGACACGTACCAAAGCTCACAGATTGGAATGTGCACCCAGATCAAGGATTGGGACAGGTACACAGCTCGTGGATTGGGACAGACTCCAGCTCATGGATTGGAACAGGCACCCAGGTCGCAAATTGGGATAGACACCCAGCTCATGGATTGGGACAGGCACCCAGGTCGCAAATTGGGATAGACACCCAGCTCATGGATTGGGACAGGTTCCCAGGTCATGGAGTACATGGCTGCGTCTCAGGGCTACTCGCTCTCTTAATGATCTTTCACCTTCAGGCTATCTGGACGTCCACAGCATATCTGCCTTGCCATGTCATTCTGTGCCTGTTACACATTGGCACTTTGACCAGAGTCAAAGGCTATCAGTACCGTTGTGTTCAGGTGCTGTTTTACTCAGACACACAGACTGACTGCTTGTCAGTAGGGATCTATGTAAAGGAATGTGGGAGACATTGACATCTTGCAGTGCGCATGCCAAAGTATCAGTTTAACATCTCGACCAAGAGTCAGCAAACAGACTGGATGCTCATTCAACCAAATGGCTATGTTGGGAAAAGGGTGGGGGGGTACTCCTCAGTCCAGTCAAGGAGGTGTGGGATTTGCTGTTGGTCAGACAGTCCTGGTACAGGAGCCCGGTCCGCACACTGTGCAGGGGCTCGGCCACAGTAAGTTGCCCACTTAGGGCCGTCATGGTCAGGGAATCTGACCATAGGCAGACCATGGGGTCAGTCATGCATTGACAGCCCAGTGGTCAGGGAGTTACGTATCATTAGTCTGAGAGCTACAGAGACAGCGG
>NW_025967599.1:0-5619 GCF_021869965.1 Rhincodon typus | reverse complement strand
AGCGGTCAGGGAGTTGCGTATCATTAGTCTGGGAGCTACAGAGACAGTTGTCAGGGTTCTGTTCCGTCATGTTTAGGCGCTGCTTGTCAAAATTGGTTAAAGGTCTGGGGCAAATACGCACCTGGGTGTGGGGAGGGCATCTGATTGTTGATATTGTAGGAAGGTGCAAGGGGTCCTGTGGGGATCACCACCAAGAGGAGTGGGAGAGCTGTGAGGGGGAAAGAAGAGATATTTTTGGGGTGGGAACGAGGAAAATGTAAGGCGTGTGGCATTGAGGTGTATAGTGGTTATACAGAACAGCACTGAATGAAGTGAGTGGGGTTTACTGGCAGTACCTTCCACTGTGATTTCGACAGGGTCAGTAAAGGAGCATCGTGGGAATCAGTAATATCAGGTTTCAGGAGACAACAAGGATTGTTGTTGGTAAAGCTTGAGCATGGATTGATCCAGAGTGGCCCTCCAGTATAGTTCAGACAGACCGTGCTGCAAGAGCTGGAGTACTGTCCTCTACACAATCGGAGAAAGCAATGGGGCAATGTGAAAGAAGTTCAGGAGCCAGATGAAGGGGAGCAGGCTTCCAAGGAGGAGGGGTGGGGGGCAGGGAGAGTGAGGAGGAGGAAGCTTTCTTTGTGTATGACAGTGGTCAGCTATGTCTGGCACTACAGAACAGACAGGTCCTGAATGAGAAATGATTCCAGCAAACTCGAACTGAGTGCAGAAGACCATCGTGGACTGTCAAAGTCAAGGGGCCAGCATCTGGTTGACGAAGTGTATGCAATCTTTGCATTCCCTTTTGATGGTTTTCAATATAAGCTTATAGTTGGACTTGTCCAATTGCTTGTCTATATGTGGTTACTCCTATTGGCTCTCCTCCTCAATCTCTTCCCTCCTTGAGTCGTGATGACCCTCAGGTCAAATGATAGAGCAACTCAATGGTTTGATAGGACTATGGTGACTTTAACTTTGCTTTCTTTTTCGCTCTTACTGCACAACGGTAAGATGCAGGGAGCACCAGACATTGAGGAATGAGTAGCGGGTACTCAGAGAAGGTCTTTACATGGGATGTATCTAAGAGCAGGTAAATTGCGTGGCCTGGGGGTTTAAATAGTGACCAGGGTGATACAGTGGGGTGGTATGTGCAAGGGAATCACAGCCATACTGCCTATGTGTTGTGGACAGCAAGACTTGCTGACTACTGTGCCATTTTTCTGCTGGTGAGAAGCAACACTGGATTGCCAACTCTCATCCAGGGGAACAAAAATGGTGCAGCCCCAACAACACTCAAGAAGCTTGACACCATCCAGGACAAAGCAGCCCGTTTGATTGGCACTGCACTCACAAGCATCCACTCCCTCCATCACCAACGCTCAGTAGCAGCAGCAGTACTATATACAAGATGCATTGCAGAAATTCACCAAAGATCCTCAGACAGCACCTTCCACTTGCATCTAGAAGGATGAGGGCAGCAGACATATGGGAACACCACCACTTTTCAGTTCCACTCCAAACCACTGACGATCCTGACTTAAAAATATATCGCCGTTCCTTCACTGTTGCTGGGGAAAAATTCTGGAATTCCCTCCCTAAGGGCATTGTAGTTCAACCCACAGCAGGTGGACTGCAGCAGTTCGGAAGGCAGCTCACCCCCACCTTCTCAAGGGCAACTAGGGATGGGCAATAAATGCTGGCCAGCCAGCGATGCCCACATCCCACAAAATGAAGAAATAATAAAAAATACAAGGAACGTCAGTCTTTCAGTGGATATCCAGTGAGTGGCCAGGTGCTCCAGAAACAGTGCTTGGGTAAGACAGGAATAGAATCTAACATGAGGGATGCCGTAGGGACAGGGTAGCTAGTTAATGAATCAAAATTGGGCGAGAAATCTCGCTAAGCATGAATGCCTCCAAAAAAAAAGACACAAGGGGCAAGTAGCCAAGAAAAATAAGGTTCAGCCCAATTTGTTTCTCTAGAACTAGTTGAACATATTCAAATGCAAATATTGCACAGTGAGACTTCATTGCAATAGCATTTTAACTGGTTTTAATCAGCAGGATCTCAATTCACCAATACTTGGACTTTGCTTTTCAATTCCAAAGCGTCCATACTTCCTCGGTCTCAACATTGGTTGAAGAGCCCAAGAATCAAAAATCCCAAACAATGGTGCTGACATGCAAGGCAAGTATTTGTCTTCAAGAAACTTCCCTAAGAAAATATTTTGCCGCAAAAATGTTATTTCAGTTGTAAAATTGTTGTATGGAAAATTGATGCTCTGCCACTTGTTGCCAAAAGATTTTCTCTGAAGCAAAACCCTCATCTATGTTTATCATGAAGCTTGAATGTTTCCCAAAATACACTGAGAGGAGACTTTCATGACAAAGAGAGTTGCTGGAGGCAGGTGGAGGACAGGGGATGGGACAGGGGACAGATTTGGGAATAGTAGTCTGACTTTGTAGCAGTAATCTGATTTTGGGAGCAGTAATCTGTGCCATTTTGCTCCCATTGAAAACAACACTGGATTGCTAACACTCAACCAGGGGAACAAAGATGGCACAACTGCAAGGGATGTTGTATCTTTCAGCGGATATGCAGTGAGTGGCAAGGTGTTCCAGGAAGTTAAAAAATCAAATAATTATAATCCTAATGCTGGAGCAGATGTGCTTGGTAAGACAGGAATAGAATTGAACATGAAGGATGCTACAATAGCTTGTTAATGAAACGAAATAGGGTGAGACATCTCACTAAGCATGAATTCCCATAAAAATTCTGCGGCAATGGGCACTTGGCCAAGAAAAATAAGGCTCAGCCCAAGTTGTTTCTCTGGAAGTAGTTGAATGCATTTACACGCAAATATTACAAAGTGAGACTTTTCTGCAATGACATTTTGACTGGTTTTAATCAGCAGTATCTTAATTAACCTTTGCCACAGAATAATGTCATCTGGTTTGTGCCAAAGGCAAATACCTTTGACTTGATTTATTATTGTCACACATACCTAGGTACAGTGAAAAGTTTTGTTTGGTGTGCAGTACAGGCAGATCATACCATACAAAGTGCATTAGGGTAATAGAACAGAGCGAGGAATATAATGTTATGGCTGCAGAGAAAGCACACAAATCAATATTTGTGCGAAATCAATATTAAATTTAAAATTTGAGAGGTATATTCAGAAGTTTAATAATGTGCAAAAGAAGCTGTTCTTAAATCTGTTAGTATGTGTCTTTAAGCTTCTGTATCTTCTGCCTGACGGAAAAGGTAGGAAGTGATTATAACCATATTAGTCAGATCTTTAAACTTTCCTGTAACATTACATCACTAGTAACAATGAAGCTTCCATGAAAGTAAATGTAACTAATGCTGTTGGGAGAATGGAAAAAGTAGGAGAAGGAGTAGGCCACAGGCTTTTCGAACCTGCTCCAGCATTAAGATTATAATTATTTGATTTTTTAACTTCCACTCCATTTTCCTGCCCTGTGTCATATCCCTTGAGAGGCTTATGCCAATCCAAAGTGTGAGTCAAGAGTTAAGATGATTCATAACGATTGAGAAATACAAGAAAAGTATGACAGACAGAATGTTGTGATGGTGTTGGTATTGGTGCTATGTGTAGTGATTCTAATGAGGTCAGCCAAGTGGATCTCATAGAATATGAGTTCCCTGATTGGGGCTGTTAACCTGATCCAATCAGGGAGCCCTGGCTGACAGATATAAGCAGGAATATCAGAGGCTCTGTTCACCGTGAGAGCTAGATCTGAGGAAGCTGGACCAGTGTCAAGGGCTATGCACGTATATATAAAGGATGATTTGGTGATGGGATACCGGCCTCTGTGGAATTATTTCACTATGAGGAAACATGTTGAGCATCAACTGATCTCTCACTTTAATATTTCACTGAAAAAAGACTCATATTTTGTCAAAGCTTCTTATCTTGCAATGATTAGGATATTCGCAAGAAATCCTCAAGTCACAGAATCACATAACTGTATGACGCACAGGGAGGCTGTTTGGCCAATTGCATCCCCATTGGGACAGCATCCCCTTTTCCCTTCCATTGGTATTTCCTGCAAGTATTGCAATGAGTGCAAGATGAAAATCTTTAACAAACAGAATAGAATCCTGACAGTGCACAGAGGCCATTCAGCCCATTGAGTCTGAGCCAACTCTCCAAAGATTATCCCTCCCAGATCCACTTTCCCCCTACCCTATCCCTGCATTTCCCATGGCTAACCCACCTAGCCTGCATATCCCTGAACACTATGGGCAATTTAGCGTGGCCAATCTAACTAACCTGCACATCTTTGGACTTTGGGAGGAAACCAGAACACCCAGAGAGAGCTCACGCAGACTTGGGGAGAATGTGCAAACTCCACTCAGATGGTCACCCAAGGGTGAAATCGAAACTAGGACCCTGGTGGTGTGAGGCAACAGTGCTAACCACTGAGCCATTGTGCCAAAACATGCCATTTTGCAACAATACTCAAATCTATTCTGTTAAGTATCTATGTAATGCTTTATCCTGAACTTAGTAGATTGTTTAGCTATTAAATAGGCTTCAGTTAATCAGAACTTTTATAACTTCATGTTGTGGAAGATGTGATAATACATTTGCTAACCATTTATAGGTTTGACTAGTTCCTGAACTACAAGTTTCCGTGAAGCGCATACCTTGCCCAAGCTTGTTATTCTTATAAAAGTAGTAAATTGTTCTCACACGGAGCCCTAAACAACACCCTCCTTCACACTACTTCATCCTTTTTGTCACTATTTCCACCAGCAACAATTTTTTCTTTGCTTTTGCCATTTCAAATTATTCTGCTGAATAATTGCTTTCATTTATAAACTGGAGGCTGCCTATCAAAACAACCCAAAATCCCAGCATGCCATAGCAAGGTTTGTACCATTTTGCCATTACTTGTGTGGGTGTCGTTTTTGGCACATCGATGTAAATACAAATCATTCACTCATTGAATCTCAGTCCCAAGCCTCCACACACACTGAAGTGGTGACTGTAATTCATTGATGGAAAATAAAAATTAAGTCCAACTTTATAAATTTTCCAATTCGTGACCGGGTTAAACTTTGGCAAGTGCAATATTGCTACCCTATATACCATAGAATTCATTGTCAGGCAATATCCTTGTTTTCTTGATTGTACAATCAGGAAAATATTTGCAGAATGACAAATATAATTGCCATAAATTTAATGTCGTTTTACAATAAGGAAGAGGCAGCCTTAGGGAGGACATCTGTCACCTGATTTCAGTTGCAGCTAAGTTAGTAATGCTCTTGCCTCTGAGTCAGGAGATCGTAGCTTCAAGTCCCACTCCAGCACAGTACAGACAGGCGACAGTATCTAGATAAGGTGACGGGAGTCTCATGCAAGAGCCTTGTGCTACCTCATTTGGGGAAGGTTAACCACAATTAAGTTCTGAGCAGGCATTTGCGTAGCCAGTGGTGGTCCTTCCCAAGGTCAAGGATTTGGGTAGGCACATACCCTGATTAACAAGAGCTTTGGCCCCTTTGTGAACATTTGGCAGCTGGGTAGGAAGGGCAGAGGTAGAAAGTTGGCAAGCTCCCTGTATAATACAGAATTAAATACCCTATCAGCAAATCCAACTTGGA
>NW_025967598.1:17168-25000 GCF_021869965.1 Rhincodon typus | reverse complement strand
CAACAGATGAATTGAGACAGGCGTGGTGATGACTCTTGGAGTCTTTGGAAGGATTGTAGGGTTGGAAGCTCAGCTAAGGGTCAGTTAGCACCCCAAGGTTGAAAACAGTTTTGTTTTGTGTGTACTGCAGGTATGGGGAGGGAGATTGAATCAGTGGCAAAGGAACAGAGTATGCATATTCATATATCTTAGCTGCTAATGTGTAAGAAATTGTGGCTTATGTATGGAGGGATTAGGAAAAATGTTTGAGGGTGCTGGATGTCATAAACCTATATGTAGACTCTGGCGTCTTCAGAAGATCTCAAATTGGAGATGAGAAACACCAGAGGAACATGTTCGCTAATGTTGCAGGACTGGGAAGAAAAGCTTGCAATAAGATTCTTAGAAGAATACAATTTGAGGTAAGTCCTACTCTGCTGGATGTTGTCAGCAGTCAGCGGCTGCTGACTTTTAAGTATCCGCAACACATGAAAACAAATTTCTTAACATCATTAACTTAAGAATGTGATTCTGTACTAAAGGATTGTGATCTTTGCTGCTGATGTAATGGAAATCTTGTCTTCTGAGCATTATTATTCAAACTGAACATGGATATGTAAACTGAAGTTTTATAATTACCTTACAATCATGAATAATAACTTGATCTTGAGTCAGACTTATCAATTTATTTAGTGGACTGTTTGATCCACTTTTGTTCCATTGTATAAAGTTGCATACCCATTGTTGTGAATTAAATAAATATGGCCATAATAAGGGATTATAAGGTTGAGTTACTTTCCAATAAGTTAGAGGTTAAATATTTGAAATAATTTGTTTTTATTTTAAATGGTGAAATAACATTCACACTGTGAGATCACAGGACACTGCATGTAGGGACTTGTCTGTCTTAGCATCAATAAGACGATTGTTGATAGAGAGAGAGAGGGAGATTGCCAAAGCTACGGAACAACCCGTTTTTGCAAATGGTTGGAAGGGGACTGTAGCAAAATATTTGAAGGTAAATTTATTCTAATAATCCTAGACTACTGTCAACTAGGATTTTTATTACCTAACCCAACGCAAGAAATCATCATAATCTTAAAATGCATATTCACAGTTAATGAGAAATTGACTATCATAGCTTTCATAGACTTAAGTCCAGACCGTTACAATAACAATTATGTAAATTTCCCTAGAACTCTCTCCTTAATGACCAACAAAGTTATCAAATTTGGCTTTGGAACTTACAGGAGTGGAACTTAACAACAATCGGGATACCACCCCTCTACAGAAGAAATTAGCTATGCAACCTCAAAGAACAACATAAGTGCACAGTGGAATTGTTTTGGTTTTGCTTAGTTTACTTGAGTATCAGTTATGTTGAAGGTATGGCTATTGGTATAAGGCAACGATAACCTCCTTAACTGAGAGAGAGCCATCTCATAACTTTACAGTCTTCACTTTAGGATCGCAGTCAAATGTTTTTAATAATTGGGTGTCCTAACTTTAAATTCAATTATTGCTAGTAAATTTTAAAAGGAATTGTCTACTAGAAATAAGATTGTATTTTCTTTCCTTTTTCTTTAAAATTTGGAGGAAATTTGTTGAGGATGTTTGAAGGATGGTAATACTTGAGAGCTCCTTTCGTTTGGAGAGGGGCTGATCAGACTTTTGAGTCTTTTTAGCATCTTGGATCCCGTCTTTTTCAAACTAAATTTGAAAGACATGCTTAATCTGGAATTGTGCCAACAGTGGGTAGGAATATAATCCACACGTTGTATGCATATCTCTGACCTGTAAATTGAATTCCCAGTTATATCAACTTTAACATAGCTGTTTAAAAGCAGAAGAAATTGAGTCTCTTGCTGTATTTGAAATCCTTGATTTCAGATTTTAAACCAGAGCAGTGATGGGTCAGAATTGTTTGTCAATTTGATAAATCTTTCAATTAATCTAAAAGCTTTTTTAAATCCTGGATAATCTAAATCCATTATCGAGTTTTCATTTGTCTTTGGTAGTTATTGTGCTTCACGATTTTATTTCAAAAATATACTTTATTCATAAGTTATCAATAAGTAAAAAAAACAAGTACAACACAGGGCAGTACAGACTTTGTGGAAAATACAGTGGAATTTTGACATTTTTCATGTCATATGTTTTCATGCTTGCTGTGAATGAATTGAATGTTGAGTGATGGTATATTTTCTAAAAGGGCAAAAGAAAGGTACAACTTATGGGTTGTGGTGAACATGAAAAGAAATTGAGATGTGACTTCTGCAGTTGTTTCAGCAGTGCCAGTGTGGATTGATTTATTTTGAGTGGAAATCAAATTAATTTAAAAGGATTTAATATACCCTGAAGTGGTGTCATAGCTGTTTTCTTTCATCAGAACATTTAAAGAATTTTAAATGCGGAATACTTAACTTACAGGATACAGGATACCTTTCTAGAATGATATGTTGTCCTGGGGATGGAGATTTAGGAACTTGCATTGGTTTCAGTTTATCTGGATGTTTGCTAGGAGTTATTTGCAACTTGGGCAATGTTTGTGGAGTTTGCAGCTTGATGAGGGAAGGTGGGCAAAGTTATTTGTTATTTTTGGCAGTTTGCAAAAGGCTTTCTCAGGATGCTACATCATTTTAGCAGATAACCATTAAACTACAAAGAGCTGTGTTATGAAGGTCAAAGAAAACTTCCAAGTGGGAGGAAGCAGACCATGAAATACAAGCAATTAACATCAAGGAGAGCAAGGCCAGGACAATATGGAGGGGTTGGGGGAGTGTTGCAGGAACCTAGACATTTATGTTAGTGTATCATGACAAATAAGTTGGAGTAGCCAGTACGTCAGGAAGGTAGGAGCCTGAAGATAATTGATGAGGAAGAGTAGAAACAGGATTAGCTGTTTTTATGCTGAAATATGACCTTGTGGAACCTAGTAGCCTTCTCATACCTTTCCCAACTGGGAATTAAGCTAATTCTCTCTAGACTGAATATCAATAGTTATGGGGTCTGAATATGCATTCAGATTTGAGAGTCTAATCATTCCATGTTGATTTTTGTCCAAAAACACCACAACTTGTAGCTGGATCACCCCTTTTTAAAAAAGCTTTTAAAGTTATTTCTTCAATTCTGCAAGATTAAATCAACTGGAAAAAAAATGTTCTTTAAGTGAAATTGTTTGTATGAATATCACCTTTTGGGACTTTGGCTTGGGGCGGGTGTGTGTTTAATGTGTATTCAGTAAATGCTTTAAGGTGTTTGCAACAAAATGCTATAATGAAATATTTGTTAGGAACTGTGAATACAACCTTCATCTATTGAAGGTTGATAACGAGATGTGGTTAATTTCTCTAGATATTTTGCATTTTTTTGAAGTTGTGTTGTATTTCACATGCTAGTTTAAGCTTGCATTTGGAAATCATTAAAATCTGGAACAGTTTAGTTTGTAATTTATAACATTTGATCTGACCTATTTGCAAAAAAATTAAAAGTTCAGAAATCACTTTTTAGCCCAGAGTTGGTAAATTATTGTCACACGCAATGTGCTTGCTTGGAAAATGGACGTTAAGATATGGGCTTTGAGGTCTCCAAGATCATACGAGAATATTTTAACTGGACACCATTGAATACCCTTTTTTTTGCCCTAGTACCTTTCCTCCAGTTGATTTTTATGGCTTGGCACGCTATTCTGAATGGATAGATGTGGAGGGAGGGATTATATTAATAAGTCTGATACTTTTCAGTGCTTTTGTCATGGTACTTACAACATTGGTTTGGAACTAAATCAAGGAACAATCGTTGATGTGCCAGGCTAGGGTATCTTGGCATTCACTTTTGGTTTTCAATCCAAATTAAACACATTTGTGTTAAATGGACTATAAATGTGATGCATTTTTTCTTTACTCAAATCAGTCTGTTTCCATTATTGGCATAAACGAAAACCATTGTATTTTGTCATTACAGAATTACTTTTCTTCCAAAGAACTTCAACATGGTATCCCTTTTTAAAACTGAATTAGAAAGTTTTACATTTTGTGTAAGCATTTAAAAAGGATTGAACTTTTTTTCTTTTTTAAAGACACGCGACCTCTCTAATGGCTTTGTTAAATTTTAAAAAGTCATTCTGTTTACCAAATGTTTCTAAACTGAGAGTTCAGGCTATTGCTATTGAATATTGAAAGTGATGATAGTTTCAGTTTTACAGGACACTTGGAGGAAGGAAGAAATTATATCTTTGGCTGAAAATAAAAGTATAGAGAAAGAAACTGTAACCTTTAATAATGTTCTGGTTCATTGTTCGTAACTTCTACAGTCAAGGCAACCTTTGTGATTTGTATCAAGGTATAAATTTGTTTATCTTAATTTTTTAAACCTGCTTGATACATGATTAAGTCACTATAGTTAAATTAATAGTGAATGGTGGATAATAAATATTTACAATCTCCGCTGATAGCTGCTCTTCAAAAAGCGTACTTGGCAGCTAGTTATTGGCTGATCCTACAGTGATTGTCACGAGTCTGTTTCCTTTGCCAAATAGGCAACATGCAGCATCTAAAGGCTTTCCAGTTGCTATTGCTTTTGCTACAGTATAGGTTGTAGATTGAATTTTCTGAAGTTTCTGATCAGCTGACTGATTTGTGCATGTGTTTTCATTTGTGGAGCTAACGGATCATATTAGTAAAGGCTTATAATGGTACGTAATTTTGTTATTTGTGGTCTTGGATTGTTTTTATAAAACAATAGCAGGTTAATCTAAAGTCTAAATTTTGCCATATTTTGTTACATTTGTCATGAGCAGACAACCAACTGCACAAAAATATTTGTTAAATAACCATAAAAATTAAGATCAAAGTAGCTTGTATATTCATTGTAGTCTTGAGCTGCATGCTATATGCTGGAGCATTTTTGTAAATGAGGATTATGATTGTTCGTTTATAAACTTGGCTGAGAATGCATTGAGTATTGGAAGACCCCATGCTTGACATTCTTGTCATATATTAAGTCTATATATTTTTTCTTTTGTTATGATTAAGCACTATAATATTTAGTGTCAATGCTAGAAGTTGCTAAGTGTAATAGGTCATCTTTACTTCAGCCAAAAATCATCTGAATTCCTTTAAATTACAGAGGAAACTCAGTAAATTCTATATGTTTCTCGATGTTACCATTTTAAAATTCACGATCTCACCTCCTTGACAGCAACGTGCATTTGGTGAGCATGTATTTATCAATCTGTTCCACAATGAAAGGCTTAGCCTGGGGCGTATGTGCCACTTAGTGGTTATTTGGAGAAACTGCACCATGGAATGAAAACCTTTTTATAAACAGGTTGCTGTGAAATTTTAGGGTTGAGTTCAGTTTGTGATTGTATTTCTATTTTCATTAATGTTATAGCATTTTCTCTCCCCCCCCACACCCCCAATCTTGCACAATTACAAAATGTTTGCTTTCAGCAATTTATGTTCACATGAAGTAGAAAAACGTAACTCGACTGACGATCATTCATTTATTTGAGATAGTATCAATTGATAGTCTTACAGCATATAGATACATAAGTTATGTAATCAAGCCAGTTAGCTTAGATTCTAATAGGTTTCCATGACAGTATTAAAGTGTTTTTATTCTTGTATCTCTTATAAGATTTGCAGACGAGAACCTAATGTGAAGCTTTTGACATTTGATGCAACAATTGAGTATGGATTCATAACAATTATGCTGTCAATCCAATCTTGACTGAGCATACTACAAAGCGCTTGTATTGTATTTAGCAAATACTCTGCATTTGTGTCGTTCATATTTCCAGTTCAAATGGATCTTTATTGAATTCTAAGATCCAAATTCAGAGAAAGTTGTATATTGAAATCCTACCTCTAGATAGCTCTTTTTGGCATATTCTGGAAATACTCTAGGACAGTTTGTTCAACTTTCAGACTCTGTTCTTAAGTGGAATGTCTGTGGTCCATTAGACGTGCATCTCTGCAATGCTAATGAATAACTTTAACGGCAGAGAAATGTTTTCATTACTGCCTGTGAACAATATCGCTTAAAAACCGATGGATGAATTTTAACAAAACTTGGTACATGAGGTATGACCCATGGAAGAATTGATCACCTTTTTTGTGAAGTTAACATTGGAGGATAAGGAAAATTGACTATTTTTAGAATGTGCAATTCGTCTCGGTTGCTGTGTGTGGAGTTTGTAATAACTGTTGACATGAGCAGAATTTTTAGAACAGATTGTTGGATATGCCTTTAGTGAGATAGAAGCCCTTAATAAATATTTCTTTCTTAAGCATCATAGTCAGAAAGCATCAACTTGCAGGGATAGCCTCAAGGAAGTGATGTATAATTATAAAATCATGGAGTTAATAGTGTGGTGAAGGTACGGGGTCTGCTGAGTATCTTCTTTATTTGTTACAAGTTTATGATTGCATTCAGTTCAGTTTTGAGAGCAAACCGTTGCTGAGTACTCACAGCTGCTTTTTATTTGCCCCATGGGCTCATGTGAAAACTACTAAGGAGATGACTTTGGACTTGCGATTTAAGGAGAGAGCTATGTAAGCATGAGTGTCTTTATATTGCAAATATGCTGATTGTAAGGCTATAAGACTTGCCATGAACTTAAGTGGAGGATATATAATAGTCGTGCATGTTTGTTTGTATATTTCATAGCCTGCAATTTTGAAGAGATTCCTTAATTTCCACGTTCTGCTATTTGTGCTTCACAACTTTGTAAATCTAGTAGGCAAGTGGGTTAAGAACTGTAATAGGTTAGTAATTAAGCCACCATTCGTTATAAAATATACATGAATTACTTTTGACTGACCACTAAGCAGCGAGTAAGAAGGACAGGTTTGTCGTGTAAATGTTTCAGGTAATCAGATTTTTTAAAAAATGTAATTAAGGCAAAATTGTTAATTAGAGGATTAACATGTCACAAATTGAACAGGTAATTGATTTTAATTTATGGTTTAAGTTATGTTAAATTGTATTTTATGTTTTTACATACTACTTGTGCCTGGTCCTCACTAAACTTTTTTGAGAATTGAAGTCACTCCCTTGCAAACCTTGTCATCCATTGTAATCCTAATAAAGCAAATAAAAACTGCAAATACAAGGAATTATATCATAACTAAAAAGAGACCAGGAAACCAGAGGAACACTTAAGTTTGATTCACTACTATGAATTATTGAAAAGACAGTTTGAAGCTTTTCATTTTACACTCGAGACAGTTTATTGACACCAATTTGAGGGAAACCAACATTCATACTGAGGAGTGTGTTGATCAGTTAGCAGATGCTCTCTGGTAGAGGTGTTGCCAAGAAGAATGCACTAGTTAATAACTGACAGTTAATTGCCAGGCTTTGTTTAAATTTGTTAACCTGTATGGTTTAAAACTTGGAAATTCCTGCAAATTGTCCTGATGAGTGCAAAACAAGAAGCTTTAGCAGCACTCAAAAACAGAATTTGCTGAAAAAGCTCAGCAGGCCTGGCAGCATCTGTGAAGAAAAATCAGAGCTAACGTTTCAGGTCCGGTGATCCTTTCTTAGAACAGTTCAATTTTCCAGCAAATTGTGTGTTTGTTCCTGATTTACAGCATATGCAGCTCTTTCGGGCTTTTATTAAGCTTTGACAGTGTGTCTCTTTCCAGCAATACTCAAGTTTTGTACTACCAAACAACTATCTTATGAATTATGTTGAGTGACAGAATCCCCTTGTGTGCTACTGTTAACAGTTCTAGATAAATGATGTTTCCAACAGACTGTGTTCTGGGTTATTCAAAACACCAATGCACAGTTGAGTCTCCTGTTGTGCTGCACGCTCTCCCTGTTGTGCTGCACGCTCTCCCTGT
>NW_025967598.1:0-17158 GCF_021869965.1 Rhincodon typus | reverse complement strand
CCTGTTGTGCTGCACGCTCTCCCTGTTGTGCTGCACGCTCTCCCTGTTGTGCTGCACGCTCTCCCTGTTGCACGTATGGCTCCAGTAAAAGCGCAGGGCTTATGACTGTCTTAGTAGTTGTTATAAATGAATAATTACCAATGCATGTTAGCTCGTATCATTATTGGGATTGTTTGTATTTTTGTATATTATCTGACACTTCATTCTAGCTATCAAGATATATTCCAATAAAATCCATTCCGGTTTTAAAATAATATTGAAAATTGCTGTTGAAACAATTCTATAATTGCACAAGCTTCGTTTTCCATATTAGTGTGTGCATTCTACTGTTACTTCAATTGATATGCAGTGTCATTTTTAAACCATACAAAGCTCTGGTTTAATTTTAATTTTCTGTTCTGTTTCTTCTGGTTAAGGCTCTTTCCCTTTATCTGGAGCAGCAAAAGGTCTGGGAACATCATGATGGCCAATAAAAGAAGTCTTGATGGTATGGACTCACTTATTTGTAGTAAGATGCCACGACTGGAGAACAATCAAAATGGATTATCAGCAGGACTTTATAAACCCAGTCCCCTATCTAGTTATGCTGCTGAAAATCCCCTCAAGTACACTGGATCTTATTTAGCATACCATCTTCAAAGTCGTGATGGAACTGATCCATCAGGAGTCTGGAACCAGCCCCAACCTTACATGCATCATATGGGTGGTCCAAATACCCAGTCACCACCAGGTCAAGTTTCAAGTCTTAGCAATCGCTTATATCAGACAGAACCTGAAACTGGGCCCCGACCATTTCAACCATCTATAAATGCGAATGATAAACTTGACTTGGTCAAAGATTTGATGAATGTTCGATCAAAATGGGTCAGTTTTGTTGAACGGCAAAAGAACTTGAGAAAAAGCCAAAATCTCCCACCAGTGCTGTGTTCGACTGCAGTTGGAAAACACAGTTTACTTTCATCTGCTTTATCTACAGTTAGTAACTGTGCAAATGTAGCATTTCCACAACCAGTGTATAGAAATAGTGTCTGTTGTTCAGGAGCTGGTTTCTCTTTGGAAAATTCAACGGATCATTTTTATAGAAGAGGACCAGAAACTGAATGGAGGATCCCACCTCCTGTTACTTCCAGCTGTTTAATTGTGAATAACAGTCAACTGGTGCACAATCAGCAATATGCCAATCCACTTGTGAAAAATAATTCATTGCATAGTGGATCTGGCAGTATACCGGTTAGCTCTGTGGGCAGAATCACTAAAGAAACTGGAAAACCACCTGGACTGCGTTCACCTCTATGTCGAGGATATGGAACTTACAATAGTGATGTTCTACAGGATCCCAGATATTCCATGCTCTCATATGAAAACTCTAATGGCAGTGTTCCAAGTCATAGCAGCACATCCATACATAATATCCAAGACTTGCAGAAAGTTCCCTTGCATCCGTTTGTGACGACTGAAGGGCAACAGATGCAACCGCCTTTGTATCGTGATAAGCCATCGCCACCAAAATATCCAATGCCAATTCAGCCAAAGGTTTTGCATTCTCGGAACACCATTTCAAACCAGCAAAGTGTCGGTACTTACTCATTGTTACATCCACGTAGCTATAAGGCCCAAATGGGAAATTATCCAGTGCCAGGTGCAGGTGGGCGGATGCCTGCACCCAGTTCTGCTTTTGCAAGGCAGCTTGGTTCAGAGTATCCTTATGCACAGTCATCTGAATCTTTTGGGTATCCTGTTCGTCCTCATCCTCCTCCACAGCAGCAGAAAAGTGTCTCTGTGACTGGTCCTTTGGTTCATTCTGTCTCACAGCCTATGACACAACCAACAGAGTTTGAGCAACAGAGTTCTCCTGGAAACAAAGTCTCTTCATCTCGCCAAGATCCAACAAATGCAAAGCATCCTTCACCAGACCTGTTGCATTTCAGACCACGCATCATTGCACAAACAAATGAACGGTGCTACAATTCATTAAACACTCTTTACAATATGGAATGTACTGGTCAGCAGCAGTTGATAAGCAAACACAGTGCCTTTCACCCTGTACTGTCTGGCAAACACCTGAAGGGGTCATTTGAGAGACCTGCTGGCTCTCCAGGTGACCAAAGATCAACGGATATTTATCTGCAAGAGAATAGCCCAGGCTTTCACATTTCCCCTAAAGGTGATCATGGTAGGTCTATTTTCAATAAAGAACCTGAAATCCTGAATAATAATTCAGAAGTCAGATTGGATAGCCCACAAAAAAGCTATACTGTTAGTCCAACCAGAAAAACATCTGTGATTAATTTCTCTCCTGCTTCCTCCCCTGCTGCTAATGAAAGCAGGAGAGCAACTCCACCTGCTTCCCCTCCTATGCCAGTCATAAACAATGTGTTCAGTTTGGCACCCTACAAAGCTTACCTGGAAGCCACTGGTCTGTTCTTCTCAAAATGTCCAAACTGCCAACCAGACTGTGATAAATCATGTTCGTGTTCTTTGGAAAATAAAACTGAAAGCAGCAAAAATGATGGTATCATAGATCTGGATTCCAATACATCTGGCCCTAAAAGACTGCCAAAGGCTAGCAGTCAGTTGCAACCCAAGAATGATGAATTGAAAACAGATGATGCTTCTGTATGTTTAGAATCTACGAATGAGAAAGGTTCACCTGAAGATGAGCTAAGTAAAGCAGTAAGCAAGAAGAACTCTTTAGATACTCAGCATCAGGAGATTAACCTTTCTCCTAAATTCAGCAGACCCAGTAATGGCCAACCTCAGCAAAGTGGTAATGATGATGCCAGGTGTGTGGTTCACAGTGGTGATGTAAAGCTTGGGATGAACAAGATGGATGATATGGCTTTGGACCTAAGTACTAAATCAAAAAGTCCGCCTTTGAATGTTACTCAGCGTGCTCTAGTTTCTGGTGAGTCTGGAGAAAAATTGAAATGTACGATTGAAATATCAAATGAAAAGAAAGAAAATACTATAGAATCTCTGAGTTCTGAAGAGAAACAGGAACACACAGAACCATCTGGAGAGCACAGAGTTAAAGCCTCGAATGAAACAAGCAGCACAAGTGACCACCTTATTATAGAAATGAATAAGTATAAAATACTGAGACCTGCCCCTCCAAAGATTGGTGAAAATAATCCAACTCTGCCATCTGAAGACATTATTAAAGCTAAAAAAAGTAGTTTAATTGGATCAGTTGATCCCTCAGCATTAATCCTGAGACCCCTGAAACCTCTGAAGCGAATATTGCCTGATGTAATTAAATCAATTATGAGTTCTACTCCCGAATCTAGCAAGACACCTTGTAAAACCAAAGTGGACTCATCCTGTAATGGCAAGTTAACACAGAACGAGAATGACACTTACAATTATTTTGCACATCTTCATCAGTCCCTATGTGACATGATCACACAGTCTGTGGCTGAAACTTCTGAAGAGGTTTTGCGTGCATGTTTGCATGACATTGAAGAACAGGAAACTCCAAACTTAAGATCTTCAATAAAGTCAAAAAATGGTACAAGAAGCTTTGAGGCATTGAAGATGTCAAAATCCAAAGAAATTTGGCGCAACTATGGCCAAGTCCAACAGACCCTGCAAAAACTGCTTTCCTACTTGGAAAGCTATATTTATTCTAGAACATGCCCATTTCCCCACGTAATAAGGGCTGGCACAATTTTTATTCCAATATATTTAGTGAAGGAGAAATTATTTTCCAGCCTCAAGGGCGCAACAATTGATCAAGTTTTCCAGGAGCACAAAATAGAACTGAGACCGACGACCCTTTCAGAGGAGAAAAAATTGCAAACAGAGTTACAGCTTCAAAGGTGTTCTTCCAGACTAATCAAGCTACTTTCCTTAAAACAGTTACCTGAAATCTATCAGGATCTGCTGGATGTTTTGTGGCATTCTTGTGTGAAAATTCGTCTTGGTGAGTGTTTTTAAACTCTAATATGTGCAAAAAAAAAAGCTCTTCCAGGAAGTCTAACCTTGAGCAACAACCTTATACTGTTTGTAACTTGAAGATTTTTGAAAACTCCGTATGCTAAAATAAAGACCAAATGTTTATCACAGGGGTTCTTTTACTTTGATCAATAATCTAATATTATTATATTACAATATTAAGCCTCTTAATATCATTAATTTATACTAGCTACTAAATTTGCCTGTCACTTTTTTTCATCACGTTTCACTGCCCAATTATCTGCTTTTATAAGAATTAACTCGTTAATTCTGCATGCTACGCACCATTGCAAAATGCTCATTTACTATTTTCTCCCATTAAAATACTAGTATTAGATCTCCTAGAATAAATTTATTAAACCTCACAACACTAATTAGAAACTAATCTTGTTACTTTTCTTTTGGTGCAGAAATACTATAACAGCCGTCAAACTGTTAACTATGGAAACTGGGACTGGCCAGCCTTCTGAAAAATATCCCATGTACATGTTTTCCTCCTAAATAAACCCATGTGTTGTAAAAGCTTGCCTTATAACTATGGTGCAGGTTACTTTTGAACAGACACTATTAAATGATCCCTTTTTAAAAAAATTTGTTTCTATTTTAGATAATTCCCTTTGCTTTGAAAAGACTCGGTGTTGCTTTCGTGTTTTAAGCAAAAAGCAGTAATGTCATTTTTTTATGGGTGGGAAAGAATGCACATTGGTTTACATTACATTTGATGTTTACTTTTCCAAAATAAAATACTTTTGAGTTGAAGTTTGGAATGAAGAATGTGTTTCAATGTGATGGGTTGATTGGGTTTTTTGAGATTGCTCACTTGAGTGTTAGTGAACTCTAACCTCCGGTGATTCAGTTTATTCTTTTGTTCACAGACTGAGCAGCCAAATGGGTAGAGGACATAGGAAGAAGCTAGTGCTGCTTTGGACATATGACACATTCTAGGTGATGAAGAGACACTGCCCCATACCTGCTATTTTTTCTTTGTGCCAGGACTCCAAACCGGTGGTGCCACACCATCCATTTTTTTGCTCAATAAAGCAATGACTCACTAAGTGCTACCAAAAATCTGATGGGCTAGTCCTTTGAGAGTAGAAAATTAATGGTATGAATAGTTGACTCTAAGAATGGTGAACTTTTCAGTTTAGTGTTACCAAGGAGAATATTATTTCTTTAAGAAAAAGTGCCACATCATTTCATTGTAGGTTCATCTTTCAAGTTCTCAAAATGACTGCAATTAGCTGAATACATAATTGCTGGGCCAAAACCCTGGAACTCCCTTCCTAAGAGCATTGTGGGTGTCCTTACACCAAAGAGTGCAGTTGTTCAAGAAGGCATCTCACCGATGCTTTCTCCAGCACAGTCAGATGAGCAATAAATGACCATCCACATCCCATGACTGAAAATATTTTTTTAAAAAAACATCAGAAATAAGAACAGAAGAAGACCATACAGTATATCAAGCATGGTCCACCATTTGTTATGAACATGGTTGACTTTAGACTTAACGCGCCACCTCTCTAAATCTTCTTTGATTCCATGAGAGATCAAAAATCTGCCCGTCTCAACTTTGGATGGATTCAAGAAGATTAACCTGAAGTTTCCAACTCCACTTAACTACCTGCAGGATTGTTCCTAGGATTTTGGTAGTATATAGATGCTAGTTGCAAGTATTATAGTGTACATTACTTTTTATTGCTTACTGTCAAATTTTGAACCCACCGCCTTGTCTGTGCCACGCTAACTTGTGTTTCAGTCTAACTAACCTTTTATAGGGACAGGAGTAGATTATTTAGCCACTCAAACCTGTTCGACTGTTCCACCATTCCATTAGACCATAGCTGATCTGCAGTTTTAACCTGCTATACTCACTTTTGCCCATATGCGCTTAATATCTTCAGTTAGCAAAAAGCTGTCATTCCATCTGTTAATTTTCAACTGAAATTATCAATGTATTTTGTGAAAGTGTTCTAAACCTCTACTAATTTCATTTCTGAAATATCTAGCTCTTAATTTTTTAAACATTTCCTCCTAGGTCCAGACTTCCTAACCAATGGAAATATTCCTCTGTCTGTGCTATCTTGTTTCATTTAATGTCTTGACCATCAATTAAACCTTCCAAACTTACAGTAGTACAACCATGATCGCTCTTCATTGCTGAATTCTTGGGAGATCCGTTTGATCAACCTACACTGTAATCCCCCCAATGCTGATATATCCTGCCTTAACTGTGGTGTGTGAAACAGCTTGCACCACTTTGTAAGTGGAGTCTCACTAGTGCTTAACTGAAGCATGACATTTGTCCCGTTGTATTGTATTCTAATTCCTTCGATATTAGACATTATATTTGATGTTAACTTTTCCTGTACTTGTTTATGACATTATAATGATCTCTGGACCTGGGCCCATAAGTCACTCTGGAACTCCACTGTTTCTAAAATTTCATTACTTAGAAAATACTCTCTTCTATCCATTTTCAGACTATAATGCATCTCTACATATTGCCTACATTGAAATTCTTTCATTCACTTTTATTTTGAACATTCATTTAATCTATCAAGTGTTATATGTAACTTCATGCTTCCATTTGCGTATCTTGATGTGCTGTCCGTCTTTGTCATTGGCCAGTTTGGACTTAACTTTCTATCCCATC
Source organism: Rhincodon typus (assembly GCF_021869965.1). NCBI lineage: Eukaryota > Metazoa > Chordata > Chondrichthyes > Orectolobiformes > Rhincodontidae > Rhincodon > Rhincodon typus. The sequence continues at coordinate 10,551 of NW_025967598.1, read as the reverse complement.
ATCTAAATTTTTAATAGGTAGAATTGAAGGCTTGATTCAATTTGTGTGGGGCACTAATTAGTCAGACCTTAAATTGGAGCTACTTATCACTTTTGTGCACTGTCTGCTTTGCTCAGTCAGTTTCCTAACATCGTCAATCATTGGCCTTCAATTCCATAAATTCCAATTTTAGCAAACCATCTCTTATGACTTTATTAGATGTCTTCTGGAAATGGTCATAAATAAAAACATAGCTTCTCTGCTTTAGTAACCTATTTAAGCGAGTCAATCAGACTTGTCAAATATGACTTATCTTTTACAATTCAGGCTCTTTTCCATCACCTAAAAGTTAATATCTTGAGTTATCCTGTTGATGATTTTAACTCTGGTGACTTCCAGATGACTGATGTTAAGCCAATTGAGCTTTCCTTTTATCACATTTCTTAAATATGTTGGCATAGGCAATTTTGCAATCGAAATGAACAGTTAGCGAATTGAGAGAACTTTGTAGAACTATAATATTCCAGTGTTCTCACCACTTTCCTTTAATAGCCCAGGATTGAAGGCACATTATCCAGAGGATTCGCCATTTCTTATTCTACTATTTTCTTCATCAGTGCCTTACCCGTGCGTTAACATTTGCTGATTCACTTTCCGTGATTCACGATTAGTTCTTGTAGTTTGTCTGACATGTTGACCTGTTCCTCAACTGTAGCTACTGATGTGAAATAATTATTCAATGTACCCACCATTTCCTCCTTTTCCTTGACAAACATCAGGATCCAAGCAACCCACGTGGCTCCTGACAACCCCTCAGTTTTTCTGTTACACAGTAAGCTTTGTTATCCTTTACAAAGCTTCAAAGTTCTGTTTTTAACACCTAGATGTTATGTCATAATTTAGTGTTCTTTGCGTCCTTCCCACTTGCCAAAGTTGGTGCTTTCTTGTGTATCTTTTTCCTGCTTTTACATTTAGTTTCATGTTTGTTGCCTCATTTAGCCATGGCTTTTTATTTTTATGCCAAGTAGAGCTGTTGCTCCTTATGGTATGAACAAGATCTGTATCTATAATATGTTTGAACATCTCCCACTGACCAGTTTTATCCATTAGTTTACAGTGAATATTGTCTGTTGCAATGTAGTGATTCAGCCTTGGTTAATCCAGAACCTCATCACTGATTTGTGGATTCCCTTTTTGGAATACTAATCCAGTGGATTATGATTGCTATAGGCACATGTTCGTGCACTGTTAAGTTGTTAACTAAAAGCAGCTTATTAGTCAATATGAAATTGAATCCCCACCATTGGTACCAAGATGGGTTGTTGGAAATATTTGCATTTATACAATTTACTACTTCACCACTCCTAGGCGCTGCACATTCACTTCAGTCATACATCCTTTTTTCTACAGTGAAAGATCTCACTGCTTGCTTACCTTTGGTTAAGTTCACTCACTATTTAGTCACTAAGGTAGCTACTTAACTTCTGCTTGTCTGTCTTTATGGGCCTTTTAAAACTTGATACATGAAGACTTCAAGTCCTGATTATTTTACAGCCATGTTGCAACGAAGGCTGTAGAGCTATGCCTTCCAAGTTGGATTTGTGGCAGCATTTTATTCTGTTCGTTCCCTTTCCACTGTCTGTATAAAGAATGCTTAGTTGTGCTGCTATTCAGATTTAATATTCATGCCTTATTTCTTCTCTCTTGGTTTAATCACATTCCATCTTTCTATAACTAAAGTTCAATTTCTAACTGTTCCTGTACTGTCTTTTTGAGGTATTTATATCTTTTTTTCATCAGAACCTGTCTACCCTGCACCCCACTACACTCATTAGTTTAAAGTCCTTGTGACTTTATCCTTTCCATGAGGCACTTGGTCTCCATCTGTCTCAATAGTGCAGTTCTTTCTGTCCCAATACTGATGTCACCTTCCACTGAAACAGAACTCCTTTTTCTTCCCCACTACATAATTCCTCTAGGCACCTGCTCAATCTTCTTATCCCTTTGCCAATTTACAGGTGTCTGAGATAATATTTCACAGATTAACTCTTGAGGTGCTATTAATTGTCAGCCTAGTATCTGAGAGACTTCAAGTGCTTGTAGTGTTAATAGCATTTGAGAGAAAAAGGACAACAGTTTGACAGAATAATATAGAATTGAAAGAAATAATGCACTTGAAAGTCATTTTGAAATTCTCTCAACTTACTTGTAGAATCCTAATTAACCAAGTTGGACTAATGGCAAAGAGTTGCAGAAGACAGACTATTAGAATGTGAGCATTTACATTGTGAATTTTTTTTTGTCCACCATGGTGACAGCTGTCCTGATTTGGGCCTCTGAGGTCGCATTTTGACAGCTCCTTTGTCAATCTCCAGCAGCTTGGTTTTTACTCAGTTTACTCTGTTCTCTCCTCAAACTGCTCATTTACTGCAATTTGTGAATTTCAAATTCCTGTAAATAATTGGGAACTATTTCTGTAGCATTTTATTAGTGTTTCAAATATTTCATATTTTGAAGTATTCCCTCAGCAATTTTTCCTTGAACTGCCATTTTTACTCTGGGCCACCTTATCATATCATCACTCAGATGTGTTCCATCCTCCTTCCCCTCAATTGTCTTGATTGAACTGTAAATTGCTGACCGTCTTGTTGACTCAGTCCAAGAGTGTCAAGATTTCCATCCTAAGGTGGTTATTGTTTGCAGATCCTATGTTCTTTGCATATAGGTGTGTCTCTGTCTATAGTAGTTAAACATCTTGGCTATGTGGCAGTCACTCAAGTGTCCTTGGGGAGGAAGAGTAGATCATTGCCAAGACTTACTTTGCCCTCATCCAATATCCATCCGTTTACTTTGCAGAGAGACATTGGGCAACAACCAGGAGCAGAAACCTGCCAGGCCTGCAGCTTGAGGCTGACAATGCTGCTGCCCTAGCTGAGATCGGAAAACTGAGTTCAGACCAGAAATTGAATCTAGGATCTTCTGGGTCTATTTAGTTCTATCAAGCTGTCCAGTGAGTCATTAAGGAGCAATGAACATTTATTATAACCTTCAGAGGAAGGTGCTTACGCCTATTCTTCCTCCATCTATACACTTTATAGCAAACTTATGCAGCTGTGTTTTGTACAACACAACACTGCTGACAAAATATTGATATACTGTAGATTCCAGCCAAAGGGTTGTTTTATTTAAGCAGTTTGGCTTTTAAAAGTGGATTATTATCTCATTGAGAGCCCCTGGCTTGCCCTGGAGGTTCAGTAAATGGCATTGTTTTATGACCAGCTAACATTTATCTGATGGCTCTGATTTAAACAGTATCTTGTTTTTCTAGGCAAGGTAAAAGTCACGTATAACTATTCCTGCCAAGCCCGGTGATAGCAACAGTGGGTCAGACATCTGTTTTACAACCCTCCTCATTTACCCTAGTCGGTGGAAAAGGTAAAACTGGCATCTGACCCAATGTCATCCACTTCCTGGCTGGTGGGAATGGATTAAATAAACTGTTGGTATTGGTGTTGTAACTGCTTGAATGCTTTTCTGTTCTGTCCTGACTTTATTTATGTTGGAGCATAGTTTTCATGATTGGGCACTCCAATGGACTGTATCAAGTCGTGATTTCTCATTTATCTTTGGAATCAGTGAGTTGAGTTTGTGACCAACTTTCAAATACTTGACCTTAAAGTGTGTGCAAAAATGGTCAAACTAAGTTACTAATTATTGCATAATAAAAACTGAAAGAACTGTGTGGATGCTGTAAATTAGAAACAAAAACAGAAATTGCTGGAAAAGCTCAGCAGGTCTGGCAGCATCTTTGAAGAGAAATCAGAGTTAATGTTTCAGTTTGAGTGACCCTTCCTCAGAACCTTCTTCACTCGACACAAAATATTAACTCTGATTTTTCTCCACAAATGCTGCCAGACCTCCTGAACTTTTCCAGAAATTTCTGTTTTTGTTACTAATTATTACAAGTACTTTGAGCTCAGTACAAAAGTAAATATGCAGTCTGGCAAGTCAAACTAGGCTCCAATTTTCAAATTCACCATTCTCCTAAAGTGCCATACTTTAGTATAGATGATATACCAAGGAGTATTGCCTTGTGTAATTTGAAGAATTAAGAGTATTCTTACAGCTAATTTCCTATCTTCTGCAAACCTTGTTCTACACTGGGGAGCTTTTAGTCTTGGGTTGATTTCATTTGTAATGGTTTAATGTCAAAATCTAATCCTGCCATCAGGTTGAGATTTTGACATTCTAGTCACAACTTGGTTGCATTTGTGTCCCTTTCCAAAAATTGCTGTATGGGGATATTAAAGGATTTTATCTATTTACCTTTCCGTGAAGCAAATGTCTGTAATCGGGGCTGGCAAGCTGAGTTTGAAATCTGCTTTTACACCTTGCAGTGATGAGCATTTGATGCAGACTTTGGAGAATCTTAGAGCCTTTGTAAAGATTTGAAGATCTCGGTCTTAATCTTATATTGCATCTTTGAACACAAACCTGAATATCAATTCAATTTGAAATTTGCATCTGATAGATTTTATGTCCCTCAAATTGAAAGCCAGATATCAAGATTATTACTGCTGGATTAAAAAAATTCAGATTTTGTCAAACGCAGCTATCATATTGATTGTGGGCCAGCAATATGACACTTGTACAAAATATTTTATACTTAATAGAAGTATTAGAAAACAATATTGAAGCAACCTAGTTGGAATATTAGACTTAAGTCTCACATTCATAGTTAAAGATCACTGTAAATAAATTTATTTTTTGCAGATCTACCTTCACATGTTGGTCTAGATGCTCCAGTTCAGGTATCTGTTAACCAGTGTTTTGAATCCTGTAGCACTTTTTTGTTTTCTTTCTTAAGCATTTGATTGTGTGTCTGCAATATTAACGGGCAATTTTCTTTGCTTTTAACCAAGGTGAACAAAGTGATGAAAACGTGAAGGAAGCAACTGTTGCTCAGAATCTGGCTGACCATAGTGCTAATGAAAATCAGCGTGCACAGCCTCGTTCTACAGAAATCAAAACCAAAACGGTAGCAAACACTGCTTGCTCAAAAGGGAAGCCTGACAATGGAATTGCGACAGCCAGGCATAATGCAAAACTTAGGAAAAGACAGAGGAAGATTAGAGCTACAACCTCATCCATAAATTGTAACTCTAAATGTACTGATTCCAGCAATAGTTCACAATCTTTACAGAAAATAAAGCCAAAATCTGTTCTCCGCTTAGAAAAAAAGTCCAGCACACCAGTTAATCAAGATGCTAGTATAGAACGGTCAAGCAGAGTGTGCCGGCCAGGCTCTAGAAAGTTTACAATGAAAAGGGAAGGAGTTTACAATGAAAAGGGTTTCATGAAAGGCAATTTTGAAAGGAAGGGCAGTACTTTGGTGGTTCGACTAAATCGAGTAACTGTCAATGAGGATGATACAGGGACAAACGTTTCCTGCAGTAGAAAGATCAAAAAATCTCAAATGCCAATCAAGAAAAAGAACAATGGTGCACTGAGGCCAACTAGAAGCACATCTAAAGTCCTGCATCTTCGTGGCTCAATTGTACGGTTAAAATTTCAGAAACCAAGACAAACTGCTCCATGCAGAAACATAGTGCTGAAGTCAATTGTTGCTGCAAGAAAGCCTTTATTAACACGTACTTCTCAACAGCTTGATAAGAAAATAACTAAATCCCGTTCCTGTGGAAAACGCCAAGGCAAGGAATACCCAAATTTAGTGGGCAAACGTATAAGACATCTATATGAGGAAAAGGATAAATCAGAGTCCTGGTATAAAGGTGTAGTGGTCCGAGTGCATGAAAAGCACCAGAATCCTCTAGAAACTGTATATGAAGTTAAATATGACACTGAACCTGACTGGCAGTACTACCTTGAACTCTTACAGGATTATGAAAAAGGGTGGCTAAGGGTTGATGACTGACCTGTAAAATTAAGCACTGTGCTATATTCTTTGTTTCCATATCTATAATGGTAATCTCACAGGCAAAAGTAAAATAGAATTGCATGTGATTATCTGAGGAAAGCAATTCATCAGGTCTTCATTGTTTATTTAACAGGGGGAAAGAAAGAATGCTGCAGTTCCCACATTCCCTTTAAAATTACAGTGCAAAATATTAGATACCAATTTGGCTATGTGGGGATTTTTTGGGTTGTTGCACAACTAAGAGATATCATTGTGCAGGTCTCCATTGCAAAGGTAGAAAATATTTTGAATACTATGATTTCAATAACTACTGAAAGTGCTGGAATGAAATTCAATGCAAATATTTCTAATAGAGTTAACTAAAGGTAAAGGTCTCCTTGTCCCAAACTGTTTAATTCAACAAAAATGAGTAATGTACCATTCATCCTACTGTAATATCTCCGTTAAGTATCAATATTTTCTAGATGAATTTGTTTTGCACTGTCTTCTCCATATTCTCTTCTGGTGCTGAATCCTTCGTCTGTGTGTGCCAGAAACCTTCAGTCCTTGGCTCGTTACGATTCTCTATGCTTCAGCCAGAAGCAAGAGTTGGTGAGATGTTTGGGGTGGGGAGCCTTACAGCTTAGTCCAATTCAATTGCTGCTGGATGTCTATACAAGCACTTCCCAAGTGGATAGCTTTTGAAAGCTGTGACCCTGGATCATCTTTTGTTCAATTCCCGAGCCAATGCTAGAGATCATTTGGGGGTCTAATGCAGGACTAACTTGGACTATGATTTACAATTAACAGATGGTATGTAACACAAACTGGAAATCATTGTGTTTTTACAATGTCTATTCTTGTATGATAGCCATTCAAATTCAGTTCAGCAATTTGGATATGAAAGTTGAATTTAGATATAGTTAGTGTAGAACTTACAATACTGCCAGCATAATTGTTAACTGCTTCCCTCCCACCCTACTTCTATACTGTCCAATTACATCTCCTAAGTGAGAACTTGGGTGCAAGCGGAAACAGTTCAATTCAAAAACAATGCTGCTCGTCAGTCCTCTGCTATTGAGATATTTATCAAAAATGGATGACTGCTACCATATAGGAGGCCTTTTTTGATTCAACATTTTATCAATTTTAAACCATTTTTTTTGTAGGGCAGTGATTTTTGCAATGCACTTTCCATAAACAATTTTAGAAAAAATTCTCTCCCTTTCCCTCCACCCAATGAAACCTTTGTATTCATGATATGTTTGACAAGTGCATTCATCTAAATTGTTACTGATGTACAGACTAAGAAATTGGGGCATTGATAGCACAAACTGCATTAAGTAGTATAGATACACTGTAGTGTTTTGTATGGACTTTTTGTAATGAGAAAATTAGCTAATTAAGTTAAAGTTGTTACATTTTCATACTTTGTTGATATTGAAATATTACATGAAAATGGGAGGTTAAAGAAACAGTGTTGCTAACTCCTTTGTGTGGATACTTTTGTATAAAGATTTCAAACCAGTTCAATTTTTTTTTATTCTTTTGTGGTGTGAATTTATTTCTCTTATCTCTCATTTTGGTCCTTGTTATGGTTCAATGTACTTCAGCCATTGTAGGGGCTCAGTTGACGCATGGTTCATCTCCTCTGAGCCAGAGGCATTGGAAAGTCTTGTTTCGGCTGCTTGGAGAAATAAGTGGACTTCTCCGTGCAGCTTTAGAGTTTGTATTAATGATTGCATTCCGTATGCTATAATAAGATAGTGATAAAAGGTTTACCACTGCTAGAAGCTGACAGACTTCTTTTGTTCTTTTGAAGTACATCACTGCGTTTTTAAAGTGCAGTCACTCTTGTAGGAAAATAGTAGCAGTAAATGTGCGAATAATGTCCCCATTATCAAATGATAGATTTGTGTCTTGAGTGCTTTAATTCCACTTGTGGACTCAGCTGGAAGCCTCTGTTTAACACCTCAACTGGAAGATAACGCCTCATCAATGTAGTCTTTTACAACCTGCAAATCTTTCAAGGTTTAAACCTGGGTCCCTAGACTTGGACATGAGAACGATGCAACTGAGCTGCTATGAAGACACCTCAGCTGCTATGGGATAAGAGAAGAAAAAGCAGCTGGAATCTTTAACTTAAGTCAATATTTATTAGAAGTTTATCACTTCATTTGTGATTTCTCTCAACTCTTACAAATTCTTCCATTCTCTCCATTAAGCACTGCTGACATTTCTAAGTCCAAAAAGTTGAAAATATATATCCACGTGAGATCAGCAGTGGAGTGAGCCATTTTGTTCTTGCAAAAGTGTCAGAACTTGCATTCTGGCTGCAGCTGTTTTTGAACACACTCATCTTTACTCACTGGCACCTTTATCTGCCTGCTGCTTCCTGGGTGTGCCTGAGCTGCTGCTTGCACTAGATTGACAGCATTCATGATGTTCCGGTGGGAGTTGTGAATGAGGATGTTTTCAAACGATTGGAGTAGCTGACTTCTTCCTCCAAGAAGACACCCTTTGGAATGATCACGTACAGGAGATTTTATGAAGCCAAGCAAGTTGTGACATTTCTGCTTAATCATTACTGACTAAACTTCACAAAAATGACAGCACGTACAATGAGACTTCTGTTGGCATTTTTGCCTTCAATGTTGCCATTTACCAGAGCCTGTCTAAGCATAGCAGTCTGTAGCCTTTTCCTGTGGAATGTGTTATCATTGTCCTATTGTTGATTTTCCACAACTGTTTCTGCACAAACCCCTGTGTAGGACGTGACCAGTATGAATGTTTGTACCTTATGAAGACACCTTCTCTGCTTGTCAGCACGAGATAAATATATTGTAATTTGTAAATGCTGTAGCTGTGAAGAACAGCCAGAGCCTTTGCAGCCAGCTATGAGTTTGTGACATGGTTAGTATGGCACTTGATTGGTTTTCTTTGAGATTTTCATTTTGTCAGTTCACCTAAATAGTGAATACCGAAATGGATGAAGACAGTGATAGAAGAAATGACAAGTATCTTGATGTACCTTATTTAACCTCCATGGGAACACCACTACCTACAAGAGTTTTCTGGTTTTGGCTTGTCTAAATCTTTCCCTCCAAGCTTCTCCCTAAGTAGACTTGGAACTGTTGCTAGTTCAAATTTCTGAGACTCCTAACAGCATTCTATAAGTGCACCCGCACTCCTAAGGACTGCAGCAATTCAAGGAAACAGTTCACCACTTACCATCTCTAGGTCAAGTTGGAGTGGGCAACAAATGCTCCATCCCAAGAATAAATAGGTTTTTCTTCAAAGCTCAATAATTTTGGTCTTCCAGTAAGTGGAACTTTTACAGATACGTTTGGGACTCCTCTGATCCCTGGCACTGCTACAAATCTAGTTATTGTTCTGCAGAAAGGTGTGTGCTGTATTCAATTGCTGTTACAGTTGCAATGCTAAACCTTAGGGGTTGTTACCACTGGGTGTGGCAATTCAAAGCAGCAGTGGTGTCATTACCTGGCCCCCTCTTCCATGTACAATGACGGCACTGGGGAGAAGGTGCGGTCACAATGGTGTTACATGGTTGGGGTTAAGTTCTGAGATAACGAAGTGTAGAGCTGGATGAACACAGCAGGCCAAGCAGCATCAGAGGAGCAGGAAAGCTGACGTTTCGGGTCTGGACCCTTGTTTCAGATTCTCCAGCATCAGCAGTTCCTACTATCTCTGGGGTTAAGTTCTGATCTTATCACTTAGCAGAGGCACCATTATGTCAAAGGCAACGATGTTCTTAAATCCTTTCTCCACAAATCAATCTGGTACTTTCTATTCTTGCAGGAAATAAAATATGTTTTTACAACCCAAGTTTACTTGTTGCAAAATTTCAAATTCATTTGAGTTATTTTTGCAGTTTTTATACTCATCAAAGTTTTGAAATTACTGATATAGCCTACGTATCAGGCTAGTTTTTCTATGTAATTGAGCCTTGTTGCCTGAATTTGCATTCTGAAAACAGGGCTAGTTCAGGCCAGCAGCTGGTTTTGCAATTTTCATAGCTTTTTTACATAGTCATTCTGGCATCAGACTCCTACAGCCTTTGTCTTTGGTGCCTCCAACTCATTATAGTTTTCATGCATATAAAACACATGAAACTATAGCTGCAAACAAGTGACATTTATATCGTGATGAAAACACACTTGTTAGAATCAACTGAACTTGGTTGAATATAGTGTACCTTTACTGCAAGCAGCAACATTCTCAATTCGTTTATGCTTTTTGTCTACTGCTGTGTTAGTGTTAAAGAAGACTGAAAACAGGAATTCTTTGCCAAGAAGGTGATAAGAGGAATGCATGATTAGCTATAGGATCATCGTTCAGCTAAGCCAGAATACACACAAGGAAGTAAAATATATCATTGGACAGACTGAGAGCACTGATGATACCGATTTAAGTATAAATATAGCTGCATTAACCACCAATTGAGGAGCTCTAGATATACCATATGTTTTCTCTGAGATAACTCAGTTTTATCTAAACCTTGTGCTATAAATAAATCTTGAAGTAAAGTCTCACACCCTCAGAAAAAAATATTCTTATCTCTCCTGAAAGGGTTTTCTTTTAAAACTGCCCCCTAGTTCTGGACTGACCCACGAGGAATAACATTCTTTCTATAT
>NW_025967597.1:18259-25000 GCF_021869965.1 Rhincodon typus | reverse complement strand
ATCTTTCAGACAGGACATTGGTGTTTGAGTGCATTTTAATAATAAAGGCACTTCATTAGCTGCAGCACCAACCTTACTAACAGCTTCCACAAGAGCTTTAATTTCTTCTTCCACTTCAGTTACAAACTTCAGATCTTTCCTTTAGTCAAGAATAAAAGAAAACAGACCCATGACTTAATGTATCAGTAAATCCCAGAAAACTAAGCGTAAGCTAATTCGCAGTTAGTTATTAGAAAACTTACATTTAATCAAGGCAAATTTTCAGGACATGTAACCACCTGATGGATTTGGTACTTGTGAACATCATACATAAATTTTCGATGGGTTACATCATTTTTCTATATTCACAAACAACTGAAGGAAGAACAGGAGGAAGCCATTTGGTTTTCAAGCCTGCTTCACCATTAAGATCATGGTTGATCTTTATTTTTGGCCACTTCAAACAGATTCGTTTCTCATAGCTGCAGATTGATATGAAGTGATGTGGATAGGGCATACCATTGCAATTTCATCACAATCACTTATTCATTAAATGTGAAATAGGTGGCATTTTCTTAAATCTTGCAGTAAAGGGAATCAAAAAAAAAAATCACCACTTCAACCATTCTAACTGAACAAGCTGCCCTAGGTTTACCTAATTTGTAAAATGAAAACTGATGCTTGTAGCCCACAATTCTAGAGGCAGAGGGAAAAATATTTTCACAAATGCTACTAATCCACCCAACTGAACAACATTAGCATGTTTACTTATGTACAAATTATATGTGACCAAATAGCAGTGATGTTTTTTCTGGCAAAAGCGGAGCCCCAGCGAAAGTGAAGAATTGCAATACTACCTTTAAAAACACATGACCATTAAAACCAATAATCTAAAATAAAAACAAAATACTGTATACATCCAGTGTAGTTGCTTATCGATCAGGTGCAACTCCAGAATTCCTGGCACTAAGTTGTAAAAATTCTACATCTACCATCTTTGACAAATTAGTAAATAAAAGGATTAATCCATCTGCTTTGTAGCCAAGATGTCAAACGCAGGTACGATTTTAAAATGGATCATTTATCTGCACTCGATTTTAAATGTGCCCAATACTAATCATCGCCTACCTTGCATCCTCCTTTAGACTCTCACTGTATTTGGATCCTAAACTGCGAACATGAAATGGATCTGAGGCAGGGTTAATGTTTAAAGCATCTGCTAATCTCCTGTGAAAAATACATACATAAAAACATAATAAGCACTTATGAACAGTAAGGAGGAACTCAAACACTTCTGACAGACAGGTTAGCACACAGCCAACATTGCTATACATATAAACCAGAGATTAACAAATCAACATTGCTCTGTTAGCAGCCAAGCCACCTTGCAGGGGTCAATTGTGGCTCAATGGCAGCACATGAACAAAGTCCACTGGCTTAAGGTAAATCCCACTTCAGAAACTTGAGCACACTATCCAGGCTGACATTCTTTTACTGAAGGAATGCTGCACCGTCAAATATTCCAACTTTTGGATGCAGTGTTAAGCCAGACTGCCTCTCACATGACCACAAAGATCCTATTACATTTTGCTAAGAGTAACAGGGGAGATCTTCTGATGCCCAGGCCAATACTTCTCCTTTATCCAATAAGTGCAACTTGTGACATGATCATTTACTTCATCATTTGTGTAAGCTTCTGGAAATTACGTTTCCAAAGTACTTCAATTGGGTGAACTTATACTCTTGGCTTTGAGGGGAAAGTGTTATCACTGAGCTGATGTGAATACTTGACATAGGTTCAGCAAGGACCAGGCTGGTGGCTGAATGGGCTTATAGAGTTTTAATAAGTTGATGTTTTTGGAAGATGGCTAGGACAACCCTAGGAGAAGTGGAAACTCCATATGATAAATCGATGGATTAGAGTTCCATCAGCAGATGAAGTGAGGCAGGAGTAGTGAAGACAATGAAAAGGAGATGGAAGCTGGTAGTGAGAGTTTGAGAGGCAGTGGAAGGATAGACCTGGAGGATTATCAGCATAAATGCAAAACCTGAAGCAATGTCTTTAAAGGTTGCTTCTGCAGGACAATTAAGAGTGCCAAAAATAGATTCTGGACAGAGTCCAGAGATATTGCTGTGGGGATGGGGAGAGAATCTGTTGTTGATGTGCTGGCTATGTTTTGGAAGAGTGGTACTAAGTAAAGACATCTGAGGGGCTCTTCAATTGATCTGAAAGGCTGCAGAGGAAGTGCGAAAGAGGAAGAATTTAGAGAAATGGACATATATCATTTGCATTTCGGCTGACGTAATTTCAGTTCTATGGCAGGGGTAGAAACATCACCGTACAGATTTAAACATGGAGCTGGGAGGCCACATGTTCAAGGATTAAAGAGAAAAGGAAATCCGAGGGTATACTTAGTTAGAGAGAGCTAGATGTTGGAAAACAGGAAAAAAGAAAAGCCAAAAACAAAGAACTGTTTTTTAAGCAGAGGTGACAGCAGACTTGAAAAGAAATAATTCAACACTCAAGATATCATAAAGGGTCAATGAAAGTCGAATGGAATTTGGAATAAATCTACCAATACTAATTTTGCCAACAGCAGAACAGATGGTTTTGAAAACCTGATTTCCAGTTTATGTGATGAGTAATTGAGTTTAGTCTACGGTAGACAAACAGGAGGCTGGAAGAACACAGCAAGCCAGGCAGCATCTGGAGGAAAGGAGAAGTCAACATTTTGGGTATTATCCTTCAGGACTAAATGTGGGTGGAGGGGGAGCTGCAGATAAAGAGTTGGGGGGTGGGTGGTGGGGTAGTGGAATGTTGGTGATAGGTGGACACTGGCAGGGATGAATCCAGTTGGTGGCTGGAAGGGAGGGTTAGTAGGTGGAATGGAAGAAGGTGGTGGGGCTGGAAAGGGAGCTAGAGGATGGGTGGGAAGGTTGTTTGAAATTAGAGAACTCAATGTGGAGTCCTCTGGGCTGTAGGGTGCCCAGGCGGAAGATAAGGTGTTGTTCCATGAACGTGCGTTCTGAATTGCTGCAACACTGGAGGAGGCTGAGGACGCATGTGTTGGGGGTTGAAATGGGGAGTGACCAGGAGGTTAGGTTGGCTGTTATGGGCCAGGCGAAGATGCTCAGTGAATCGGCCACCTCGCCTACGTTTGCTCTCACTGATGTAGAGAAGACCCACATCGGCAGCACCAGATGCAGTAGACGAGTTTGGAGGAGATGCAGGTGAAGCTGTCTCGCCTGAAGGATTGTTTGAGGCCCTGGATGGGGGTGAGAGAGGTGGTGTGTGGACAGATGTTGTATCTTTTACAGTTACGGGGAAAGTTACTGTTTTTTTTTGAGGGGGTGGTCAGAGCTGCTGGTGGGGAGTGTGGCATGAACTAAGAAGTGGCAAAAGGAATAGTTCTTGTGGAAGGCAGAGAGGGGTGGGGAGTGGAAGATGTTCCAGGTGGAGGGGCCTAATTGGAGTATTTGAGAATGATATGTTGAATGCAGAGGCTGGTGGGGTGGAAATGGAAAGGGGGACCTTATCTTTATTATGTTTGGGGGTGGGGGGGGGGGGGGTTCAGAGCTGTTGAATGGGGAACTCAGGAAGCACGGTGGAGGGCTGTATGGGTGACAGGGTGAAAAGAGCATTGTTTGAAAAAGGCAGACATCCGGGATGCTTGGGAATGGAACGTCTTGAGTTTTTGCAGGATGCTGGGTGGGAAGTGGTGTCGCCTAGGTAGCTAAGGGAGTCTGTGGGTTTATAGTAAACGTCAGTCCGTAAACTGTCACCAGAAATGGAGAGGTGTAGAGAAGGGTCAAGAAAGTTTACCCTAAGTGTAGCTGAGGTTTGATCCTCAGATTATGCTGAATTGCTTCTCAGTCAGGACAACAGGAAACTCCCTATAATTGCCCTCAACATGCCTGGATAGGAATGAGGAAACACTGTTGGCTAGAACACTTAATCCTGACTACTACTCAGTGAGCACTATTTGAAATGGAAATATGGTGGACGGCACGGTGGCTCAGTGGTTAGCACTGCTGCCTCACAGCACCAGGGACCCGGGTTTGGTTCCAGCCTCGGGCGATTGTCTGTGTCGAGTTTGCACATTCTCCCCGTGTCTGCATGGGTCTTCTCTGGGTGCTCTGGTTTCCTCCCACGGTCCAAAAGATGTGCAGGCTAGGTGGATTGGCCTTGCTAAATTGCCTGGTGTTCAGGGATGTGTAGATTGGGTGGGTTATGCGGGCGGTGTCTGGGCGGGATGGTCCGAGTGTCGGTGTGGACTTGTCAGGCTGAAGGGCCTGTTTCCATACTGTAGGGGTTCTATGGTTCTCCCACAGGATAAATAAAGGCTTAAGTATGGCTGCTGTAAATCGAATAACCCATCATCATCTTGTTTCAGTACCAAAATTACTTTCTCTTACAAATCCATTGTCACCAGTCTGTTGGAATCTGGTATCAGCTAGATTGTTTCTAGCCACAAATTGAAGGCTTCAGCTCATCAGCCAAAGACTTGGACTGGAATTATGGAAAAGTATCGAGAAGTTAGAATAAAGAACTCAATATTAACTCGGGCATCGAAACAGAAATACAGAAGGGGAAAGGAAATAGTAGTAATCTGAAACTGAAAGTAAAAGTTACATTGGGGAAAATCTCCAGTAAGTAAAAGCTGAAAGTATACACCTCCAAGGTTGTGAAAATTAACTTTCAATGTTACAAAAGGTTGTTTGAAAGTAATCAAGGCTTACTCCACCATGAAAAAGGTATTTAGAATGGAACTACCAGCCTCTATTTTTCACAGTGAGTGAAGTATGATAGTGCACAATGCCACACCATTCAACAGTTGTCTGAGCAGCCAGATGGCGACGTGTATGGAAGGGCAAAGCTGTGAATAGTATCCTCTGCAAGTTCCGTCTAATTTATGTATAAATAAAGGGAAAGTGTCATTTGCCTATTGGAATATTCCTAAAAGCTTTAAACTTTTTTTATTGACTATTTGCTAACTGTAGACGTTAACATCACCCAGCACTGGAAATGCATGCATACACGTCCATAAATTAAATTCATTTACAAATTAAAGGCAGCTTTCAGTTAATGAAGCAGAAATGTATTTTGATCATAAGAAACAAGTCATGTTTAACAGCATACGCATCCAGACAGCGCAGGAATTAAGCTTGTCATATCTTTGCATGAATTCACAACAATGGAATTAAACAGAACGAACGAACGAACATTAATAGATGCATCTGTGCTAATTAATGCTAAATTATGATTAGACTGAAACAACTATTGAAATACAGAACTCAGCAAGGAAGAAAATAAAAGGGGCAAAGGTATTTGGAGAACACAAGCAAACTGCAAACTACATACTATGTTTAAGAATATTAGAGGATGGAAAAACTCCTCTAAACACATCCATTAACCTTCCCTGATATTCAGCAGCACATTAAATCCCAAAATCTTAAGTGAAAATATTCATCATGCTTTGGACTATAGTTTAATTTACTACTCATTGAAGTTTCTACTCTCTGCTCCCACAAGACTGATGTACCTAGAAGGTGATTATGTTGGTTTCATGTTATCGAAGTTAAATGATTTATACAATGCAATGGAATTGCCTTTTTCTAACACCACCCACCTCCCCGCCACCACCTCTCCCAAACTCTGGTTTCTTACTGTTAGATTTTGGAACACAAGCTTCTCCAATCTTTCCTCATTGATCGTTACACTTGATCGTTTATACATCTTTAACAATGACTGTGCATCATTTTGATGTTTGGTAACAACAGTTGCACAGTATTTCAGTGTAAACTAATAATGCCATTCTTGTGTTTCAGCAAATCAAAAACACTTCAGTGGATGTTTCCATGCATTATTTAAGCATGAACTGAAAATCTGTAAACTAAATCTAAATCTGTAAACTTATGTCAGAAAGCAACACACATTTAGTTTACAACAATCTCATAGCACCAAGTTAACTTTAGAAAATGCATCTGAAAAATATAGCATGACTAGAATAACTGACCTGTTTCTTTCTACTGCTGCACATTCTTGATCACACTCCAATCTGCATGGAAAGACAACAATTTTATACCAGGACAGCCATCTTGACATTAACACTTCAAATACTGAATTGCCACAAGACCACAAGATATAGGTGCTGGATTAGGCTATTCTGCCCATCAAGTCAGCTCCACTATTTGTTCGTGGCTGATGTGTTTCTCAACCCAAATTCTCCCACCTTCTCCCCATAACCCTTGATTCACTTACTAATTATGAACCTCTGTCTTAAATATGCCCAATGATTTGACCTCCAAAGCCTCCTGTGGTATAGAGTTGCAGACTCCCCCATTCTGGCCCTGGCTGAAGAAATCCCTCATCAGTTTTGCAGGGTAATCCCTTTATTTGAGACTATGCCCATGGGTCCTCGTCTCACCAACTCGTAGAAACATCTTTCCCATGTCAACTCGAGCCAGCACTCTATGTACAATTTTCTAAAATTGATTTCTTTTGAGACACAGGATACCTTATAAATCAATAATAAACACCATCCAAAACTCAAACTGTAGAAAATAATAAAACTACATTGACCTACATCATCCAGGTAAGCACAATAATTGTTCTACTTTATAGCCCTTGGTGCTTTTGCAACTTATTTTTGGGAAGAGTATTAGGTGGCAAGATGTTAGAATTTGGTGTTTGTAAAAAGCTTGGGGGGGGGGGGGGGGGGGGGGGGCGTCGTGTAGGGAAAGAAGAGCGGTGCCTTTGAA